>NC_057749.1:21560705-21594785 GCF_004010195.1 Chiloscyllium plagiosum
AGAAGGGCTCATGCCCGAAACGTCGATTCTCCTGCTCCTTGGATGCTGCCTGACCTGCTGCGCTTTTCCAGCAACACATTTTTCAGTTCCCGTGATCAGCTAAAACCAGGGTTGGAGCTGAGAAGTGAAACTTTCCTGAGCTTGAACTGTGTTCACGCACACACATGAACCTCCTCTGTGCTAACCTGATAAGCTATCTGGAAGTGATGTCGCACTGTGTAGCTGCCCTCCACTTGGCAGGTGATTATCTCTTAACGTTCTGACTGCCCTGATATCTAATCTTTATTGAGCACGCCCATTTTCACAGTGAGGAGAGCGTACTCAGTGATGTGGCACTCAGCTGGGGGATTATAAACCCTAACAATGCAGATAGAGGCCATTTGGACAACAACCCTCTATCACCATCCCCTGTCACATCCTCAGGCAACTGTCTGTGAGGAGTTTGCACATTCTCCCCGTGTCTGCGTGGGTTTCCTCCGGGTGCTCCGGTTCCCTCCCACAGTCCAAAGATGTGCAGGTCAGGTGAATTGGCCATGCTAAATTGCCTGTAGTGTTAGGTAAGGGGTAAATGTAGGGGTGTGGGTTGCACTTCGGCGGGTCGGTGTGGGCTTGTCGCCTGAGGTGGGAATTGAACCCGGGTCTCAGGCGCTATGAGGCAGCAGTGCTAACCACTGTGCCACCGTGCTGCCCACAAAGGGGTTAGCTGAATTTGCAAATATGTTCTAAACAACCTCTTCAACCCTTTACATGCTTGAGCCTGTGTTGCAATGACACCCGGGATGTTGTGCCCTCGATTGTGGCACCTGGAGCCCTCAGGAAGAAACAGCAACCATTGACAAAATGCAAGCTCACAAATAAGAGATTGTCTGCATTTATATATCACCTGACACTACATTGGGATGGCCCTGGGTGCTCCGCAACCAGTGAATCACTTGACAAAATGTCATTTCCAATAGGTGGCCAAACCATACACAGCAAGATCCAACAAGAACAAGCCCTGTGAGACCACCAGTGATCGATTCTTGATGTAGGGTGAATGGTGACCGGATTGCACCCCCAGTTCCTCCCTTCAACCACCCCCCCGCCGCCAACCCACTATTTTCCTCCTTTGAAATAATCTGGTGGAATCTTTCATGTCAACCTGAAATATCAGAACAAGGGTTTGTGTTTGAATTTACCAGGATTAAACAGGAGCAAAGGGTCTGTACTGACTGGTGATTAGATGACGTGGGTTTGTCCTTCATGGAGCCAGGAAGGGTTAAGGAGAGATTTAATCCATGTGTTCTAAATTATAAATGCTGGAGACAGATCTAACAGTGAGAGGTTGCTTTTAAAAGCAGGCGAGTCAGTGCCAAGGGAACAGAACTTAAGGTCAAAGTGTAGAAAAAGTAATCAGTGGAGAAATAAGGAGTGCTGCTTTCTGTAGCAAGTTACATTATGGGATGTCCTGTATGAAAGGCCATTAGAAACAGATCCTCAGAAACAGCTGTAGGCATGTGGCCCATTGAATATGCTCCACCATTTCAATAAGGTCTGATTATCCTCAGCCTCACTTTCCTGCCATTCCCCCATAACTCTCGATTCCCTTTCTGGGTAAAAGTCTGTCTATCCCAGCCTTGAACATACTTAGTGAATCAACCTTGACAGTCCTCTGTGGTAGAGAACTCCACAGACTCATTACCCTCTGAGACAATAATATGCCTCCTTAGCTATGTCTTAGATTAGATTAGATTCCCTACAGTGTGGAAACAGGCCCTTCGGCCCAACCAGTCCACACCGACCCTCCGAAGAGTAGCCCACCCAGACCCATTCCCCTACCCTATATTTACCCCTGATTAACACTACGGGCAATTCAACATGGCCAATCAACCTGACCTGCACATCGTTGGACCGTGGGAGAAAACCGGAGCACCCGGAGGAAACCCACGCAGACACAGGGAGAACGTGCAAACTCCACACAGACAGTCGCCCGAGGCGGGAATCGAACCCGGGTCCCTGGCGCTGTGAGGCAGCAGTGGTAACCACTGAAAGTGCTCTGAGATCATGCCCTCTGGTCCCAGACTCTCCCACAAGAGTGTACGTTTCAATAAGGTCAATCAAAACTTTCAAAAAAAGAATTCGATAAAGACTTGAGGGAGTGAAAAATGGCAGGACATGGAGGCAGGAGTCAGTTAGAGACCTCATTCACATAGTACGGGAATGATGGCCCAAATGGCCTCTATCTGCATTGTTAGGGTTTATAATCCCCCAGCTGAGTGCCACATCACTGAGTACGCTCTCCTCACTGTGAAAATGGGCGTGCTCAATAAAGATTAGATATCAGGGCAGTCAGAAAGTTAAGAGATAATCACCTGCCAAGTGGAGGGCAGCTACACAGTGCGACATCACTTCCAGATAGCTTATCAGGTTAGCACAGAGGAGGTTCATGTGTGTGCGTGAACACAGTTCAAGCTCAGGAAAGTTTCACTTCTCAGCTCCAACCCTGGTTTTAGCTGATCACGGGAACTGAAAAATGTGTTGCTGGAAAAGCGCAGCAGGTCAGGCAGCATCCAAGGAGCAGGAGAATCGACGTTTCGGGCATGAGCCCTTCTTCGGGATTCTCCTGCTCCTTGGATGCTGCCTGACGTGCTGCGCTTTTCCAGCAACACATTTTTCAGCTCTGATCTCTAGCATCTGCAGTCCTCACTTTCTCCTGATCACGGGAACTAGAAAGATGTCTGTTGCTGCTTAGATATTTTTGAATGAACCTGTTCAGAGATATTTTGACACACCCCTGAAGCAAGTGGGACTTGTTCAGAGGCACAAACACAACCGCTAAACCACAATAGTCCTAAATTCACTGGTGAAATCAGGGATTGGACCAGCAACCTTTAGAACTTGAGGCCAACATGCTCCCAACTGTTTATATTGTGTCTGGGTCCATGATGAAACTGGTAAATACCACAAGAATTTTTTTGATGTAGGGTTAAGCAGTACCTTTTTCATTGAAATAGTAATGACCTAAAGGCTGAGACTTCACTTCTGTCTCAGAGCAGCTGGACAGAACTGTTTCAGAGTAGTCATGTGGTTTACATAATTTCCCAATGATCTATATACTCAATGTCTATTGATATTCTGAAAGTTACCATTGACTCAAAACTGACTGAACTACCTGGATTAACTGATGAAGGGTTTTTGCCCGAAATGTCGATTCCCCTGCTCCTCAGGTGCTGCCTGACCGGCTGTGATTTTCCAACACCACATTCTCGATTCTGAGCGTGGGTTTCCTCCGGGTGCTCCTGTTTCCTCCCACAGTCCAAAGATGTGCAGGTCAGGTAAATTGGCCACGCTAAATTGCCCGTAGTATTAGGTAAGGGGTAAACGTAGGGGTATGGGTGGGTTGCGCTTCGGCGGGTCGGTGTGGACTTGTTGGGCCGAAGGGCCTGTTTCCACACTGTAATGTAACCTCCAGCATCTGCAGGCCTCAATGTCGCCTAACTATTAAAATGCAGTGGTTACAAGAGCAGGTGTCAGGCTGGGAATTTTGCAGTGAGTAATACGGACGTTACTCTGGCAGTTATGCAGTTAACTTAGTGTTGTAACGTATGCCCGCAATCATATAACAGGTTCCAGTAACAGATAATGGTAGCGCATTGTGATAAGTCAGTTAAATCACTGATGAATGAGCTAATGCTGAAGGTGATGGTGGGGTAATGTGATAGGTTAAGTGTAATATAAGGAACCAGTGCATCAGACCGATGATTAGTTTTGGAAGACAAAGCAAGCCAGCATGATTGGTTATGCTAATGTTATCCGATAAGCGTGGGAACAACAATGGTATAAACTGCAGACAAACAAAGAGTTTGGGGGGGGCGGGAGTCAGGGAAGACATTTTGCCGGCTGCCACAGCTTTGATTTTGCGAGATTAAAGTTTAATTTCATGAAGGATTTTCTGCGTCTCCTTGTAATTTTTTTAAAGAACATTGAGTGATTCTTCCACAACAGTAACTCACCTCCTGACTCCTCAAAGCCTGTTCACATTGACAGGACAAGTCGGGAGTGTGTTGGAAAACTCCCCACTGCCCTGGATGCATCTAGCTCCAACTGCAGTCTAGGAGCTTGAGAGAGGAAAGTGCAGTGGATGTAGTCTACATAGGCTTCAGTAAGGCTTTTGATAAGGACAAAGCTAAAAACTCATTGGATCCAGGACAGTTTGGAAAATTAGATCCAGAATTGGCAGGAAGCAGAGGATGATGGTGAAGGGGTGTTTTTTTGTGACTGGAAACCTGTTTTCAGCAGTGTTTCACAGGGTTTAGTGCTGGCCCCTTTGCTGTTTGTAGTGTACATTAATGATCTAGACACAAATATAGGGGATATGGTCAGTAAGGTGACAGATGACACAAGAATTGGTTATGGAGTAAATAGTGTGGAGGAAAGCCTTAGACTACAGGAGGATGCAGAGACTGGAGAGTTTGAGCTAGAGGGAGAGACTGAATAGGCTGGGGCTGTTTTCCCTGGAGCATTGGAGGCTGAGGGATGACCTTACAGAGGTTTATAAAGTCATGAGAAGTATAGAAAGGGTGAAGTCAAGGTACTTTCCCTCGGGTAGGGAAGTCCAAATCTAGAGGACATAGCTTTAAGGTGAGTGGGGAGATTTAAAAGGGACCTAAGGGGTAACATTTTCATGCAGAGGGTGATGTGCGTGTGTGGAATGAGTTGCCAGAAGAAGTGGTAGATGCTGGTACAATTACAGCATTTAAAAGGCATCTGGATGGGTCTATGAATAGGAAGGGTTTAAAGGGATATGGGCCAAGTGTTGGCAAATGGGACTAGATTAATTTAGGATATGTGGTCAGCATGGGCAAGTTGGACTGAAGTGGCCGTCTCTGTGGTAAACATCTCTATGAGTCTATGATCTATATGTAGCCGGGTGCTCAGATGAGCTGAATGGTGGCAAATGGATTTTAATTCCAAAAAGTGTGAGGTCATGCATTTTGGAAGACTCACAGAGCAGCGGAATACACATTGAATGGAAGGACCCTAGGAAGTACAGATAATCAGATGGACCTTAGATCCTTAGAGGCAGCAGAACATGTCGATAAAGTACTTAAGAAAAATCAGAGATGTTTGTTTTTATTAGTCGAGACACTGAAAGTAAGAGCAGGGAGGCGATGAAGAGCTATGTATGATGATAGTTCGGGTACGGCTGCAGGACTGTGTGCAGTTCTGACCCTCGCACTATAAGAGGGATTTGATTACACTGGAGACAGTGCAGAGGAGAGTCACCAGGGTTTTACCTGAGCTGGAGGGTTTTCGCTGTGAAGAAAGACTAGATAAACTGGGACCTGATTGAGGCGTATGATGTCATAGGGTAGACGGGGTGAAACTTTAATAGATGGGTCAATATTGAGAGAGCACAGTTTAAGGCAAGGAGCAGGGGGTTTAGAGAGGATCTGAGGAATAACGCTTTCACCAGAGGGTGGTGGGTATCTGGAACTCACTGCCTGGAATGGCGATCAAGACGGGAACCCTCAAGATATTTAAGAAGTTTTTAGACGATCACCTAAAATGCAAGCAAGACAACGGGCCATGTGCTGTGAAATGGGATTAGAATAGGGAGATGTTTGATAATTGCACAGACATGATGGGCTGAACAGCATCTTTCTGCCAATCTCCCTTTCCACCAATCCACTCCACCCTCCTCTCTGACCTATCACCTCCATCCCCACCCCCATTCACCTATTGTACACTTTGCTACCTTCACCCCAGCCCCAACCCACCCTCAATTATCTCTCCATCCTGGCGGCTTCCTGCCTCTATTCTTGATGAAGGGCTTTTGCCCAAAATGTTGATTTTCCTGCTCCTCGGATGCTGCCTGACCTGCTGTGCTTTTCCAGCACCACTCTGGTTTCCAGTAGCTGCAGTCCTCACTTTTGCCTAGCATCTTTCTGTACTGTAAAACGTTTAGAAGCAGTCTGCTCAATTAGCACCCCAGCCACCACCTACAACACTCACTGTTTCCACCAGCAATGCAGTGCCAGCACTCTGTACCATATACAGCAACTCACCCATCAGCACATTCCAAACCCATAACTACTTCCATGTCAAAGAACAACAGTAGCACATACATAGAAACACCACCCCTTGCAAGTTCCCCTCAAAGCCACTCACCACCCTGACTTGGACACACATCACCGTTCTTTCACAGACACTGGGTCAAATTCCCTCCCTAAGAGGATTATGGGTCTACCTACCTCAGCGGTTCAAGAAGGCAGCTCATCCCCACCTTCTCAAGGGGCAACTAGGGACGGGGCAATAAATATGGACCAAAGTGAGGACTGCAGATGCTGGACCCCAGAGTTTAGATCAGAGCGGTGCTGGAAAAGCACAGCAGGTCAGGCAGCAGCTGAGGAGCCATTCATTCCTGATGAAGGGCTTTTGCCTGAATCGGTGATTTTCCTGCTCCTTGGACGCTGCCTGACCTGCTGTGCTTTTCCAGCACCACTCTGATCTAAACCGGGGCAATAAATATGGCTGGTCTAGCCATACCCCAAGAATGAATTAAAAACACTCACATTAGCCTCTTAAATTTCAGCAATGGCTACGCTATTCTCAAGATAGCAATACACGTGGCTCTTGGGAAACAATCAGGTTAGACTTGGTATTGATGCTCCCAGCTGTTGAATTGCCAGGTGAAGCTTGCTCTTGGTGCGCACCATATTTACCAGGGTGATGTGCCAAGGGATTACTGGCATCTGTGGGAAGGCCAACTGTTCTAGAAGGGAGAAGAAAGTGACAAAATCAACAGGACACATGGACACCTGTAGCTTTGCTGAAACTGAATTAGGAAATCCAATCCAGTCTGCCAGCTGAGACTCAGGCTCAGAACGTTTTGGGACGGAAACTCAAGTTACGTTATCGTTCAGCAGGTGGAACGTAGAGAAACCAGAGGATGTGGAGCTGTCACAAATGAACTGTAATTCCAGCATCACTGGTTTATATACCAGAGATCACTGGAAACCAGGAAAGAATGCATTCAAATAGCGCCTTTCATAGCCTCGGGATCTCCCAAAGCACTTTGCAGCCAATGAAGTCGTATTGAAGTCGTTACAAAGGGCACATGGTGGTCAATCTGTGTACAGCAAGATCCCACTAATAATAGTTGATCAGGAATCTGTTTCAATTATCTTGGTTGAACAATAAATATTGGTCAGGGCACTTGGAGGTGCCCATGATTCCAAGTATTGGGAATCCTCTCTCAGGGCAGTTATTGGAACCCTGGTACCCCCTGAGAGGGAGGGAGGAGACAGCAATGCTGTCTGTCGCTAAACTGACTAGAAGCACAAATGAGAATAATTGGATGTAAGTTTGCTCGCTGAGCTGGAAGGTTCATTTTCAGACATTACATCACCATACTAGGTAACATCTTCAGTGAGCCTCCGGATGAAGCACTGGTGGTGTAGCCCGCTTTCTATTTATGTGTTTGGGTTTCCTGAGTTGTACTTGTCATTGCCTATGGTGATGTCACTTCCTATGGTGATGTCATTTCCTGTTCCTTTTCTCAGGGGTTGTAAATGGGGTCTAACTCGATGTGTTTGATTGAGTTCCAGTTGGAATGCCAGGCTTCTAGGAATTCTCATGCGTGTCTCTGTTTGGCTTGTCCTAGGATGGATGTGTTGTCCCAGTCGAAGTGGTGTCGTTCCTCCTCTGTATGTGAGGTTACAAGTGAGAGAGGGTCATGTTGTTTTGTGGCGAGTTGATGTTCATGTATCCTGGTGGCTAGTTTTCTGCCTGTTTGTCCAATGTAGTGTTTGTTACAGTCCTTGCACGGTATTTTGTAAATGACATTAGTTTTGCTTGTTGTCTGTACAGGGTCTTTCAAGTTCATTAGCTGCTGTTCTAGTGTGTTGGTGGGTCTGTGGGCTACCATGATGCCAAGGGGTCTGACTAGCCTGGCAGTCATTTCTGAGATGTCTTTGATGTAGGGGAGAGTGGCTAGGGTTTCTGGACGTGTTTTGTCTGCTTGTTTGGGTTTGTTGCTGAGAAATCGGCGGACTGTGTTCATTGGGTACCCATTCTTTTTGAATACACGATATAGGTGATTTTCCTCTGCTCTGCGTAGTTCCTCTGTGCTGCAGTGTGTGTTGGCTCGTTGAAGTAACGTTCTAATGCAGCTTCATTTGTGGGTGTTGGGATGATTGCTTCTGTAGTTCAATATTTGGTCCTTATGTGTTGTTTTCCGGTAGAAGGGAAGTTAATCAGCTGGCTCTTTCGAAAAAGAAGAACTTGTATTTGTATAGCACCTTTCTGGGTCATGGGCAGTCCCAAGCAGTTTTACAGCCAATGAATGTGGCGGCTGATGCAACACAGGAAATGTGATGACCAAATTGTGCACAGTGAGATCCCACAAATAGGGGATATGGTCATGGGCAGGTGCTGCTGTTCTCTTTATGTTTGTTTCAGCAGGAGGCAGTGGAGGAAGGGAACCATAAGACAGGAGTGGAAGTAAGGCCATTCGGCCCATTGAGTCCACTCCGCCATTTAATCATGGCTGATGGTCATTTCAACTCCCCTTACCTGCACTCTTCCCATAGCCCTTAATTCCTTGGAAGATCAAGAATTTGTCAATCTCTGCCTTGAAGACATTTAACGTCCCGGCATCCACTGCGTTCCGTGGCAATGAATTCCACAGGCCCACCACTCTCTGGCTGAAGAAATGTCTCCTCATTTCCATTCTAAATTTACCCCGTCTAATTCTAAGGCTGAACCCACGGGTCCTAGTCTCCCCGCCTAACAGAAACAGATTCCCAGCGTCCACCCTTTCTAAGACATGCATTATCTTGCAGATCAGACAGAGGCAACAAAGTGCTCTGTAGTCAAGTAGTGCAGAAAGAAGCCATTCAGCCCATCGAGATTGCACTGACCTTCCAAAGGGCACCCCCAGCCCCCCTACTATATCCTGTGACCCCACCTAACCCGCACATCTTTGGACTGTGGGAGGAAATCCATGCCGACACAGGGAGAACAAGCAAACTTCACAAGGTTACCCAAGGCTGGAATCAAACCCAGGTCTCTGGTGCCATGAGGTAGCAGTGCTGACCGCTGAGCCAATAGTCCCACTTGGGGATAATACAACATTCCAGTGCTTCCTTTTCCATTCGGCCCATCGAGCCTACTGCACCATTCAAGATGGGCCTGCACGGTGGCTGAGTGGTTAGCACTGCTGCCTCACAGCGCCAGGGATCCGGGTTCGATTCCAGCCTCGGGTGACTGTCTGTGTGGAGTTTGCACATTCTCCCCGTGTCTGCGTGGGTTTCCTCCGGGTGCTCCAATTTCCTCCCACAGTCCAAAGATGTGCAGGTCAGGTGAATTGGCCATGCTAAATTGCCCCATAGTGTTAGGTGCTTTAGTCAGAGGGAAATGGGTCTGGGTGGGTTACTCTTCAGAGGGTCAGTGTGGACTGGTTGGGCCGAAGGGCCTGTTTCCACACTGTAGGGAATCTAATCTAATCTAATCATGATCCTAGCTCAGTCTCCCATTTGTGCTTTCGCCTCCATACCCTTTAGTCATCAGAACTAACTCATTATAGAATCCCTACAATGGGCCCTTCAGCCCAACAAGTCCACACTGACCCTCCGAAATGTGACCCATCCCCCTACCCTATTACCTTATATTTCCCCCTGACTAATACCCCTAACCCACGCATCCCTGAACACTAAGGGCAATTTAACACGGCCAATTCATCTAACCTGCACATCTCTGTATTGTGGGAGGAAACCGGAGCAAACCCACACAGACACGGGGAGACCTTCTTTTTGAAAACATTCAACGATTGGTCTCAACCACTCTCTGTGGCAGAGTATTGCCAACCACCTACCACGGTCTGGGTGAAGTCATTTCTCCCCATCTTATGTTGTAAAATTTCCATGTGCCTGATGGAATATTCAAAAAAAGGTTTGTGACCAAAGCATTTTCAGTGCTGGGGCTAAGAAAGGCATGATGATTCAATTGTCCTTCCCAGAGGTTTCTCTTTAAGGCGTAGTCTGCACCGACACACCCACAAGTGGAGGAGGTGTAAGGTTGTCGTATAAGGTCAGCAACAATGGAATTCACACCCTCTCACATGTTGAGTTCCGATTAGCAGAGCTCTGTGTGTAGGTTAGCCCCAGCTCTGACCACGTTAGATCATCAACTCCCTTCAAGTAAAGAGGAATGTGATAGAGAAACTCAGCAACTCTGGCTGGGTCTGTGAAGGGAGAGAGAGAGAGAGAAAGAGATAGAGTTAACATTTCTTGTCCCATTTGATCTCCTTCCAAACTAGACTTGAAACATTAACTGTGTTTTTCTCTCACCACAGATGCTGCCAGACCAGATGAGTTTCTCCCGTACTTTCTGCCATTTTTGCTTCCATTTTAGTCAACTCCTTTGCCCCACGATGTGTGAGTTGTAGGCACCGTGCAGATTCAGTCCAACACTGTCACTTTAAGGACTGGCCAGCACCGAAGGGTGGCACAGTGGCTCAGTGGCTAGCACCGCTACCTCACAGTGCCAGGGACCTGGGTTCGATTCCAGCCTCGGGCAACTGCCTCTGTGTACTTTGTCTCTGCGGGTTGTCTGCTGGGTGCTCTGGTGTCCGTTCAGATTCCAAAGATTGGGTGGGTTGGCAATGCCAAATTGCCCAGGGACGTACAGGCTTTGTGAGTTAGCCATTGTAGAGTTACGGAAATGGGGCGGGGGTTGGGTGTGGATTGGAGGGTCAGTGCAGACTTTGATGGGTTAAATGCGCTATTTGATTCTAACCAGCAGGCAAAGACCAATCAGCTGACTGAGTTTGCTCCACCATTTAGATCGTGCTGGGGGTCAGTGTGCTGTGAATGAATGGACTGGAGACTGGGGGTGAGAGCTTTGTTAGTGAGGGAGTGCACCAAGGTTAAAGTCACAATTTGCACTTCTCTCTTGTGTGGCCCTGGGTGTTGATGTAGGGACTAATGCTCATATTCCCACATTCAACTGCGAATGTATGAAGTTCCCCACCTTCTAAATTTCGCTGAGCATTTGCAAAGCCAAGGCTGTGGGCAAAGTGCTGGAAAATGGGATTCGAATGGTCAGTTGATTGGTTTTGGCTGGTGTGAATGTGATGGGCTGAAAGGTCCTGCAGAACTCTATGATTCTAAGAGCAAACTTGATTAAGAAGCAGTTCATGGAAAGTTCACTTAATGATACCTGGGAGGAAAGAGTTATTTTGCTGGGAGCTGGGGTGGGGGGAGTGGGGTGGATAAACAGGTTGGTCCAATACATCCCAACAGTTGATAAAAGTGAGGGATAATCCTGTAAGATTGTGAGGGGTCTTGACTGGCTAGCTCCTGACGGTTCCTTTTGTGGGAGGACGTGGGGCACAATTTAAGAAGCGATGGTCTCCTACTTATATCTAAGATGAGGAAATAACTTTTTCAAGTCTTTCAAATTCTCTTACCCAGAGAGTATGAGGGGTTGGGATGGTCGGTATTTTTCAGGTAGAAATAATTAGATTCTACATTAACAAAGGAATCAGAATGTATCAGGGAAAGGCGGGATATCACAGTTAAGGCCCATTCAGATCAGCCATAATGATACGGGAAGGTTGATCGGGGTCTTGCTCCGAGTTTGCAGAAGTAAGAAACACTTTTTTTGGCTGTTGAGTGCTTTGGGAGGATACTGTGTGAATATAATTGGAATGGAAGTGACGGGCGGTGTCACCAACAGTGCTCTCAAAAGCAGCACCTGCTCAGCAATAACCTGCTCAGTGACGCCCAGCTTGGGTTGCACCAGCTCCTGACCTCATGGTTCAAACATGGACAAAAGGGCTGAATTCCAGAGGGGAGGGGGGGGGGGGGGGGAGTGACAGCCCTTGACATCAAGGCTGCATTCGACCGAGTGTGGCATCACGGAGTCCTAGCAAAATCAATGGGTATCCCGGGGCAAAGATGGTTGTGGTTGTTGGAGGTCAGTCAGCCCAGCTCCAGGAGATCACGGCTGGAGTCCCTCAAGGTAGTGCTCTAGGCCCAACCATCCTCAGCTGCTTCCCACCATCATAAGGTCAGAAGTGGGGCTGTCTATCAATGACTGTGCAGTGTTCAGCACCATTCGGGACTCCTCAGATACTGAAGCAGTCCATGTTCAAATGCAACAAGATCCAGACTGGTGGCAAGTAACATTCGGACCACACAAATGCCAGGCAATGAACCATCACCAATAAGTGACAATCTAACCACTACCACTTAACAATCAGTGGTGCTCTCATCCAGAAACTAAAAGCAACAGTAAAACTTGTGAATGGTGTACACAGGTCTGAGACATTTTCTATCCCTCAGAACAGTGCCCCAGTGTAAGCAATCAGTTCATTTCCAGGTTTTGCTGTTGTTTTACTGGATTTCCCCTCTGGATACGTAATCCCCCACCGTCAAAATCCTGGGAGTTACCATTGACCAACTGGACTCACCACATAAACACAGTGACTTCAAGAGCAGGTCAGAGACTAGGAATACTGCGGTGCATAACTCACTCCCTGACTCCCCTAAAGCCTGTCCACCATCTCCAAAGCACAGCTCAGGGCTGTGATGAAATACCATCCAGGATAAAGCCACCATCCAGGATAAAGCCACCATCCAGGATAAAGCCACCCGTGTAAATTGGCACTGTATTTACAATCATCCAATTTCTCCACCACCGATGCTCAGTAGCAGCAGTGTGTACTATTGGGCTGGCACGGTGGCTCAGTGGTTAGCACTGCTGCCTCACAGCACCAGGGTCCCAGGTTCGATTCCATTCTTGGGTAACTGTCTGTGTGGAGTTTGCACATTCTCCCCTTGTCTGCGTGGGTTTCCTCCGGGTGCTCCGGTTTCCTCCCAGAGTCCAAAGATGTGCAGGTCAGGTGAATTGGCCATGCTAAATTGGCCGTAGTGTTAGGTGCATTAGTCAGAGGGAGATGGGTTACTCTTCGGAGGGTCGGTGTGGACTTGTTGGGCCGAAGGGCCTGTCTCCACATTGTAGGGAATCTAATCTAATCTAAAGGATGCACCACAGAAATACGCCAATGGAGACTGCAGCAGTTCAAAAAGGCAGCTCACCACCATCTTCTGAAGGTCAACGAGGGACCAGCAAGGAATACTTGAAGGAATATTCATTGTCCTTGAAGAGAAGGGCACTGGTCACTCGGGTGTTTTTTTTCCAACTGGTGGAACACGAATGAAGTTTTTTGCACTTAATGTTTCCTCCCTATGTCACCAACACGCACATGACATGAGTACCGGGGAGAATAAAGCACCAGTGCTGTTTGGGGAGGGGATACAATATATATATGAGAAAAAATATATAACCAGGAGATCAGAATCTGCTCCGTTGAGGACTGACACTGAGCTGGCTGGCCACACATAGCCAGTGTGTGTTCCTGCAAGGAGAAATGATCACTGCCCGTTTTGCTTTTTAGAAATTTAATTGCACGATGGTGCAGCTGTGCCCTCTGCTGGTAACAGCAAGTAAATGCTGGCACTGCGCCTGATGGTGATGGGAGACAATGCTTCTGTTTTACATCCATCCTGCCCTCTGCTGGTTTCATTTGACCATCGTCCTGCAGAACAGAACGGACTGCTGCAAGGGAGTGGACCAACAACTGACCAACCCAGGAACGCGAAAGGCAACTACCGGCCGACCTGACCAAAGGGCACACCTGTGAACCGAACTGATTGATCAAGACCTCTGATCCATGATGTGGAGAAGCCGGTGTTGGACTGGGGTGGACAAAGTTAAAAATCATACAATACCAGGTTATAGTCCAACAGGTTTATTTGGAAGCACACTAGCTTTCGGAGCGACGCTCCTTCATCAGGTGGTTGTGGAGAATAAGATGGTAAAACTGTGGAGTATAAGATGGTACCTTACCATCTTAGGGGACATCTACTGCCTTCCAAAGATACACAAAGCCAAGATACCAGGACGTCCCATCGTATCAGCCAACGAGACCCTGCATGAGAAACTCTCTGGCTGTGTCGAGGACATCTTGAAATCCATTGTACAAGAGACCCCCAGCTTCTGTCATGACACTACAGATTCCTTACACAAACTCAGCACCCACGGACCAGTAGAACCGGGAACATTCCCCCCAAAAGACTGGAATATGCTCCTCCCAGGTCTTTGCCCTGGCTCCTCTGAACCATATTCCCCAGCACCATAAGGTAATCAGTCCTGACGATGAGGGGGATAAAGGATTGATCAGTCCACTTCCTAAAGAACACGCCTTACTCTTGGCTCAGTTTCCCTTGGGTCCTGATGCCAGTTCAAACCGGTCGCCGTTGCTCATGAGTCTGTGCACTGACAGCGAATCCAAGCAGAATATAGCAGGATCATCCATGTACAGGGAGGCTCTGTCCTGCAGGCCTCTGTTACCTGTTACCCCCTCTCAGGCTCACATCCTTCCTGATGGACTCAGCTAAAGGCTCTATACAACACACAAACAAGGCAGGAGAGAGAGGGCAGCCCTGCCTGACTCCAGGTCTGATCGGGAAGCTTTCCGATTCCGATCCACTGACTGAGACCGCGCTGACGATGTTGGTGTAGAGCAATTGGATCCAATTGCGGATTCCCTCCCCACAGCTCGTCCTGGAGAGCACATCCCACGTGGAGGGGTGCGATATTCAGTCAAAGGCCTACTCCTGGTCCAGGCTAATGAGGCAGGCATCCACCCCCTGACCTGCACGTAGGCGATTGCATTCCTGAGGAGAGTGAGGCTCTCAGAGATGGTCCTGCCCGGTACAGCACAGGTTTGGTCGGAGTGAATCATCAGTTCCAGGGCAGGACCTCAGACAGGATTTTGTAATCTGCGTTCAGCATTGAAATTGGTCACCAATTTCTAGATTCCTCCCTCTCCCCCTTCCAAGTATAGATGAGGGTGGTGCTACCTTTCCTCAGCACATGCTCCCTGCCAGAAGCATGTTGTCATACACCTCCAGCAGGTCCTGGCCGATCAAGTCCCACTGAGCTGAGTGCAACTTGGCCAGTAAGCCATCACTTCCCGGAGTTTTATTGTTTTCTAAGGCCTCGGGGGTCTTGGTCAGAGGTAACGGCTGGTCCAGTCTCTCCCGTGCACCGCCTGAGACCTCTGTGACAGGGGACAGGAACGAATGGGAGGCCGCACTGTCTGTGTGCTTCGTGTCATGCAGTCTGGTATAAAAGGATTTGCTGATCCTCAGGATCCTCTTCCTTCAGGCTTCAACAAGGAATCTCTGCACTGCACTGTGTCTGCAGGGCTGCTGAAGACATTGTGCAGTTTGGCGACTGATTTAGTTTGAAAATGTGTTGCTGGAAAAGCGCAGCAGGTCAGGCAGCATCCAGGGAACAGGAGAATCGACGCTTATGCCCGAAACGTTGATTCTCCTGTTCCCTGGATGCTGCCTGACCTGCTGCGCTTTTCCAGCAACACATTTTCAGCTCTGATCTCCAGCATCTGCAAACCTCACTTTCTCCCCGACTGATTTGGTTTGCCAGACTACCAAAACCGGTGGGGTGAGCTGAACCTGTCACACATCTCCTGCTGGAGTGTGCCCTTGGTAAAGGAAGTCTGGAGAGAAAGACGAAGGTATCTGTCGAGATTCATCCCCAGCAGCTCCGTGATGCAGGACTCTGTACTCTACGCTCTGTTCCCCGGAACGCATACTGAGACAAACATCGACCGCGCCTGGAGGACCATTAACCTGGTGAAAGTCGCTCTTTGGTCTGCCCGAACCTTGTTGGTCTTCCAGAGCAAGGAGTTGACCCTGACCGAGTGTAGCAGACTGACACATTCCAGGATCCCGGATTACGTGCTGAGGGACACACTGAAGCTCAGAGCAGCTGCTGCTGAAGGTGGAGTGGGGAAAGACGACTTCTCTAACATCTTCCTTTGAAACTATAATGAGGGTCAGTTCAATTTTCAGACCCTCCCAGTGCCTCCAATTGATGTGAGGAACAAATGTCTTTGGGTTTGTTGGAATAGTCAAACATTAACGCTTGTTTGTTCTCTATATGCAAAGACTACACAGAACCAACCTGCTCTGGTGTCTACGTATGTAGAGAAAGTATTATTAGAGTAGATTCCCTACAGTGTGGAAGCAGGCCCTTCAACCCAACACCGAACCACCGAAGAGTAACCTACCCAGACTCATCTCCCTCTGACTAATGCACCTAACACTACAGACAATTTAGCACGGCCAATTCCCCTAACCTGCACACCTTCAGACTGTGGGAGGAAACCAGAGCACCTGGAGGAAACCCACGCAGACATGGGGAGAATGTGCAAACTCCACACAGACAGTCACCCGAGGCTGGAATCGAACCTGGGACCCTGGTGTTGTGAGGCAGAAGTGCTAACCACTGAGCCACCGTGCCACGTTGTGAAACTTGAAAGGGCTCAGAAAAGATTTACAAGGATGTTGCCAGTGTTGGAGGGTTTGATCTATAGTGAGAATAGGGCTGTTTTCCTTGGAGCGTCAGAGGCTGAGGGGTGATCTTATAGAGGTATATAAAATCATGAGGGGCATGGATAGGGTAAATAGATAAATCTCTTCCCTGGGGTGGGGGAGTCCAGAACTAGAAGGCATAGGTTTAGGGTGAGAGGGGAGAGATATAAAAGGAGCCTAAAGGGCAGCTTTTTCATGCAGAGGGTGGTGCATGTATGGAATGAGCTGCCAGAGGAAGTGGTGGAGGCTGGTACAATTACAACATTTAAAAGGGATCGGGATGGCTATATGAATAGGAAATGTTTGGAGGGATATGGGCCAGGTGCTGGCAGATGGGACTAGATTGGGTTGGGATATCTGGTCGGCATGGACGGGTTGGACTAAAGGGTCTGTTTCTATGCTGTACAGCTCTATGACTCTATGGCACTATAACTGGGCCAACTAAACCTTTAACCCCTTCACTGTCAGGGAAGATTAGCTGAAGTTGCTGGGAATATAGTTCAGAGGGTCCAGGGCATGCACAAACATTGAGGAGACCATCCCCAAGATGAGGCAGAAACTGAGCAAATGGGAGTACCCCTCCCTCTTCCTTGTGGGTAGAAACCTGGTCATCAGGTGGGAGCTCCTCTCAGTGTTGTTGAACGTGGCACAGGTCTGGCCTATCCTTCACAGTCACCTGAGCCATCTTCCACTTCTTCTGGAGGTCAAAGGTGAACGGTCCTTGTGGGAAAAATTGGAAAGGAAAACACCTTTGACCATCAGTCCAACAGGAAGTGGTCACCACCTAGTGTCCTCGAGACCCTGTGGAAAAAGGAGAGGGTGGGTCCTGTCGGGTGGTTCCCCCAAGCAGAGTGTCAGAGTCATTTGGCAGAATGCCTCATCACCAGAACTTTCCAACATGCACCATGACATCGCTTGGCTGACGGTGAGAGCCTCATGTTTGTCTCTGCACACTGCCCTCAGAGCGGCTGTGGGGTGAGGTAGAGACTGTCACATATCGCCTGCTGGAATGTGTCTTTGTAAAGGAAGTCTGGAGAGAGAGGCGGTGGTTTTTGTCGAGGGTCATCCTGGGCAGCTAGGTGGCGCCGGACTCTGTGCTCTATGGTCTGTTCCTGGGACATACACTGAGACAATCATTGACTGCACCAGGAGGATCATCAGCCCATCAAAGACACTCTTTGGTCTGCCCAAAATGTTTTGGTCATCGAGTGGAAAAACCTGACCTCAAACATTGCAGACTGGCACATTCCAAGGTCCAGGACTATATTTTGAGGAACACACTAAAGTTTGATGCAGTTGGTGCCAGGGTGCAGTGGGGAAAGACCTACTGACTGATGTCTTTCTGCCAAAGTGTTACTCCCTTATCTGACTCAGTTGTTGACTCAGTGTATGTAAATCTTGTACTGTATGAGTAAGAAATGCCTTCGGACTTTGCAACTGCAGGCAATGTCAAATTTCAATGTTTGTTCTTCTTGATATGCATCTGAATGTAAAGTTTTTTTTTATGCATAAAGTATATTTTGCATTAAATAAAAGCAGAGATGTGTACCATTTGCAAGATACCTACTTTAAGGTGTTTTCTTTTGTGGGAGATTTGAGGATCTTGCTGGGAGAATCTGAACACCAGCCCAGTTTAGTTTGTGCATTGGTTTATAACCATTTGGAAGAGGCACTGGAGAAACTCATTTAACAACATGAGCTAAAAGCTCCTGGAAGCATGATATTCCAATCAGAACTCTATCAACAAACACGTCGATTTGGATCCCATCAATCACCCTCTGAGTAAAAGAACAGGAAATGACATCAGCACGGGAAATGACACCACCACAGGAAATGATGTCACCAACACAAGGAAACCTAAACACAGAAATAGAATGCAGGCCGTAACATCAGTGCTTCACCGGAGGCTCACTAACGACGTTACCCTGCCTGGTGACGAAACATCTGAAAATGAACCTTCCAGCTCAGTGAGCAAACCCACATCCAGAACCTCAACCTGAGCTACAAATCTTCTCCAAACTTGCAATCAGCTAAACCCATGAGCGCGACCGTCCAGAAGGACAAGGGCAGCAGTTAGACGGGAACACCACTCCCTTCAAAGTCCTCTCCAAGCCATTCACCATCCTTGGATGGCATGTTCCTTTTGTGGTCCAAACCCTGGAACTGCCTCCCCACTCACCACGGTGGGGCAGTGTACTCAGCCACTCCATCCACTTGTCGTTTTCTTTGTGTTAGTCCTCCTCCCACCCCCAACTAACACCTCCTGGAGAGAGGCAGCAGCGGCGGTGGTAGTATTGGGGCTTGTTGGAGGCGTTGGCGGTCAGCTGGAGGTCCAGTGTGGGGCAATGTTTCGGGGCCTACCCAGGAATCCCGCTGGTGGGTTCCCAGTGCCTGGCGTGCGGACCGTAGGTGAGCTCCTCCACAGACTAAAGGCCAAGCCCTGCACTGGATGGGGGCTTTGGCGGTTCTGAGATCCTAGGAGTGATCCCCATGCAGCGCTGGAGATCCCCTGACATCTGCAGCGGGGTAGAGAGCAGGCAGCCTGAGACATGGAGAGCCAGATTGAACCTGTCTGGGGAGAACATGCCAAAATGGTGGAGGTTGTGCGCTTGTAGGAAGTATGGTCCCAGCATGGCTAATCGGATAAGAAAGGCTGCGTAATGTATGAACTTTTAGCTTTATTTCTGTGTATTAATAGAATCCCAACAGTGTGGAAACAGGCCATTCAGCCCAACAAGCCCACACTGACCCTCCAAAGTGTAGCCCACCCAGACGCATTCCCCTACTTTTACCCCTGACTAATTGTTAGAAACGAAAATCGCTTCTCAATAATCGCTCTAGACAAATTCAGGAAAACAAAGTTTTATTAACAAGTCAAGTCTGCAGAGTCGGGCACCCTTAAAGAAAAGGCGCGCTGAGGCTTACAAAGTCTCCATTATTTATAGGACAAGTCCCTCCTCTCCTTGGCTCCAACAAGCCATGAGGTTCACATTCTTAAAAACATCATTATTTTTATCACAAAGTCTGCAACAAAAGGCTCCAGAGTCTCCAAAGTTTGTTGTTTTTCTCACCCTGTAGTCTTATCAGTCAAAAGCTTTTTAATCTTGAAACAGATGTCTCAAGTCGTACTCCCATCCTGGAGTCTTATCAGCGAAGGACTCATCCTTCTCTGCTGTGTGAATGGCTTCATTAATCAAGAGCCTGCATGCTTTTACTATAGCTCACAAATTGTCAGCATTCTGCACAATTTAAACTACTCTACTTTTGAGTATATAAAATGGTTGTTAGAAAAGAAACAAAGGTTTTGTCTTTTATTTTAGATCAGTCTGTGGTCCAGGCACATCTTAAAGTTTAAACCGAAATTACCTCTTACACTAATGCACCTAACTTAGGCATCCCTGAACACTGCAGGCAATTGAGCACGGCCAATCAACCCTAACCTGCACATCTTTGGACTGTGGGAGGAAACCGGAGGAAACCTATGTCGACGCAAACTCCACACAGACAATCGCCCGAGGCTGGAAATCGAACCATTCCAACAGATGAGAGACTTAACAATCCATCAAAGTATTTTTCAATGAATAATTTCAGTTCCATCACACTGTAAACTTTTGCTATAAATTCTGTGTCTTACAATTGTGTCCTCCACTACCACCTGATGAAGGAGCGGGGCTCTGAAAGCTAATGCTTCCAATTAAACCTGTTGGACTATAACCTGGTGTTGTGTGATTTTTAACTGCTCAAGGCTAACGAGGGAAGAGGAAGTAAATACTGGTTCAGCCAGCTGTGCCCACCACTGAGTTTTAAAAATGCTTCCTATTTAACACTTGAGTGATAACACCCACACTGATTGGTCTTCCGACATGATGTGGCTTAAAATTTAACCAGTGACTGTGTCTGCAGTAATCGGATCTCTACATGATTACAGTGTCTCAGTATAACTGCAGTACAGAGACATTTCCTCACACCCACTATAGTCCCTCCCACTGCAGGGGGTGCAGCTCAGACTGAAAGGGAAGGGGGGAGCTGAAGAGTGCTCAGTCTGTCAGGAACTTAACACAGAATCCAGAGCCAGACATGTCTCTGCTCGGTCTCTTCCTCTCGCTCCTCCTCAGCAGCGCCTCATCCAGTACCTTACCCCGACTCAAACTGAATCTGACGGGTAAGTGGGGGCTCCTGACCCCCTCTTCATGGGGAGGGCATTGTGTGTGTTGGGAGGCTGGTGGTTGTGTGTGTAACCTGAATCTCAGTTTTGCACTTTGATGTGCCGCACTAACAGAAACATTTTTAAAGTCACAGCCACAGCAAGTTATTGTTAACTTGTGTCTTGAGGTTTTTGAAATCATTTCAGAGAACTAGCTATTGGCGTTTGAGACAAACAATTCAACGATTGGAACTCTGCACAGCTCGCTTTCAGCTCAATCTAATTTCCTAGCGAATGCCTTGAATGACTGTAGCTCCACCACACTCTCACAGTGCACTCCTGACGTGAATGTGTAGCGGCTCAGTGCTTAGCACTGCTGCCTCACAGCGCTGGGAACCTGGGTTTGATTCTACCCTCGGGTGACTGCCTGTTGAGTTTGCACATTCTACCCATGTCAGCAAGGGTTTACTCCCACAGTCATGCGTGCAATTCTGGTCTCCTTCCTATCGGAAAGATGTTGTGAAACTTGAAAGGGTTCAGAAAAGATCGACAAGGATGTTGCCAGGGTTGGAGGGTTTGACCTATAGGGAGAGGCTGAACAGGCTGGGGCTGTTTTCCCTGGAGTGTTGAAGGCTGAGGGGTGACCTTATAGAGGTTTATAAAATCATGAGGGGCATGGATAGGGTAAATAGACAAGTTCTTTTCCCTGGGGTGAGGGAGTCCAGAACTAGAAGGCATAGGTTTCGGGTGAGAGGGGAAAGATATAAAAGAGACCGAAGGGGCAACTTTTTCACACAGAAGGTGTATATGGAATGAGCTGCCAGATGAAGTGGTGGAGGCTGGTCCAATTGTAACATCTAAAAGGCATCTGGATGGGTATATGAATATGAAGGGTTTGGAGCGATATGGGCCGGGTGCTGGCAGGTGGGACTAGATTGGGTTGGGATATCTGGTTGGCATGAACAAGTTGGACCTAAGGGTCTGTTTCCGTGCTGTACATCTCTATGACTCTATGTGCAGGTCTGGTCGATTGGCCATGCTGAAATTGTCCATAGTGCCCAGGGATAGAGTAGGTTAGGCAAATTAGTCATAGTAGATGTGGGGTTGGAGGTCTAGGTAGGTAACTCTTCAGAGGGTTAGCGTGGACTGTATGGGCTGAATGGCCTCCTTCCATACTGCAGGGATTCTATGAAGACCCAGACCTGATAACACACAGCAAATCCTCACAGAGAGATGGTTATCATTCCTCAGCTCCAATTTCCTTCCATCCCACTGCCGTTCAGGATTCTCTCCATCTTTTAGCAACTGCCATTGACATGTCTGAAAAGAGTTTGGTCTGATTCTAAACTCACCCACCTTGGACACTGAATGTTTGAGTTGGCATTTGGACCTGGGTCTTCTGGCTCAGAGGCTACTGAGAGATCCCCAACTCACTGAATCGCACGGCTGCCTGAGCTATCTCCACAGTCAGTCTCCATGTCGAAATGAACATGGACGTTGATTTTTTTTTTAAGGAAGACACGGTGGCTCATTGGTTGGCACTGCTGCCTCACAGCACCAGGGTCCCAGGTTCGATTCCACCCTCTGGCGACTGTCTGTGTGGAGTCTGCACATTCTCTCCGTGTCTGCGTGGGTTTCCTCCGGGTGCTCTGTTTTCCTCCCACAGTCCAAAGATGTGCAGGTTAGGTGAATTGGCCATGCTAAATTGCCCGTGGTGTTAGGTGCATCATTCAGGGGGAAATGGGTCTGGGTGGGTTGCTGTTCGGAGGGTTGGTGTGGACTTGTTGGGCCAAAGGGCTCGTTTCCACACTGTAGGGAATCTAATCTAATCTAATAAAGCTCGCACTGAGAGCTGTCCAATAAGTAACGTAACTGTGTGCAATTCTCCCAACAAACTAATGCTATCTATCCGAGTCAGAGAGATGTACAGCATGGAAACAGACCCTTCAGTCCAACTCGTCCATGCCAACCAGCACTTGGCCCATACCTCTCGAAACCCTTCCTATTCATATACCCATCCAAATGCCTCTTAAATGTTGCAATTGTACCAGCCTCCATCACTTCCTCTGGCAGCTCATTTCATACACGCCCCTTAGCTTCCTTTTAAATCTTTCCCCTCTCACCCTAAACCAATGCCCTCTAGTTCTGGACTCCCCCACCCCAGGGAAATGACCTTGCCTATTTACCTTATCCATGCCCCTCATGATTTTATAAACCTCTATAAGGTCACCCCTCAATGTCCTATGTCCTCTAGTTATGGACTCTCACATCCCAGGGAAAATACCTTGTCTATTTATTGTATCCATGCCCCTCATGATTTTATAAACCCCTCAGTGGATTATTGACCTGGTCTGCATTTGGCCCCATGTTGAGATAACCGCTCCCCCATCACTCATTATCCCAGTGGAGAAACTATAATGGGCACGTTCAGAGAGAGAATGCTTGTGTTAATCTGGGTCTACATGTCGTGTTTACACGGCATCATCCTCGTTATGGGAAATTGAGCCGTTTCAGCCACTCCTCGAGATCCCATCGCCATGGTTACCATTTCATTCCAATGACAATTTGTCCTTTTCCCTGCCTTTTGCGTTGATCAATAATCCGTGCTCTTTTCTATCTTTACAGCTGAAATTCAAGATCGGTCCCCATTTCGCTCGACTGAGGAATATACAACCACGCTCCGTGAGGGAAGCACTGTTTATGTTGGAGGGAAAGAAGTTCTTTACCAGATAGATTTGGAAGAAGCTCCCAGCTCGATAAAAACGGTACAGTGGGATCAGCCTGATCTGGAGATGCTAATGTCTTGACCAGATGCCATGGTTGGTAAAATGACAGACAAACTGTAGACAATCCACAGGAGGAGATGAATTGAATATATTCGAGGCTGAGTTTGTCAGGTCTTTGATCGACAAGGGGGGGTTCAGGACTATGGGGACATGCAGGAGAATGAAGTTCAGGCCTCAGTCAGATCAGCCATGATGTTATGAGGGGCAGAAAAGTGAAGAGGGGCTGAATGGCCTACTCCTGTGCCCTATGTCTTGGCTGTTGTCCATCTCCATGTGACTTGTTTTGAGTTTTGAGTGTGATTTGCTATTAGGAGGAGGAAAGGGGAAATAATCCACTGAATTTCACAGTTCAAACCTCTAATGAAATCCCTCAGCTCTGTGAGCACTGAGTTACATTTAAAATTACTGGTAAAGTTCAGGCAGCAACTGTGAAATGATTAAAAATATAGCATTTCAAGTTGATGACATTTCAATAAATTTGAGAACCCAGCGTTTCTATTTCCAAATATCAGTGTTCTGCAATTTTTTTGAGCCTCATCCTTACCCTGCTGTAGAAATAGTGTCATGTGAAATGCCTTGTTGCAAATATCACTGGTGAGTGGTGTGACCATAGATCACGGAATCCCTACAGTGTGGACTTTCAGGGAACCCACACACATTTGTTATTTTCAGTTTTGTTTCGGCTTTGTACCTGACAGGAAAGAAACAACATTTCTCCAATATTGGGAAATTGGATTAAAAAGTAGAGGGAGAGTCCACAACGGAAATGCGAAGGGACTGTCAGATTGAGCTGGAAGTTTGACAGATGCGTCAAACGCAGCAACCACACACAAGCATCTTGAGGAAGTACTGGGCCCCCTCTATCTTATCTCTCCACGCTTCAGGCTCTCTGCCTTTATTCCTGATGAAGGGCATTTGCCCGAAACGTCGATTTTGCCTGTCCTCGGATGCTGCCTGAATTGCTGTGCTCTTCCAGCACCACTAATCCAGAATCTGGTTTCAAGCATCTGCAGTCATTGTTTTTACCCCTCTATCTCTGTCTGGCACACAATTCTCCAATTTCTGTTTCCGTCAGGAATCAAATATGAATTCTTCCAAATGCGTGACCTAGTGGTGACCATAAGTGCTTGTACAGAGGAACCTCAATTATCCGAATACCAATTATCCGAAAAACGGATTATCTGAAGGAGATCTCGAGGTCCTGATAGAAACATTATATCAAAGAGGTGTTTCCAGTGGTGATCGCGTCTTTTGTTTAGAGTAATTAAACAGGTACCATCTCCAAATGACTGACCTCCCGCCCTCTCTCTCTCTCCCCACACTTTCCCTGGAGTTCTACAGAGGTGTGTACCCTAACCTCCTGCCCCTTCCAACTCCGGGCCCCAGAGGAAAAGCATTTATTCGATTAACCGAATAATCGATTATCCGAACGAACTAGTGCCCACCCACCTCGTCCGGATAATTGAGGTTCCCCTGTATTTATGTTACATCTCCAGGACAATAAGGAATTGGCTTGGGACTTGTCTTTGGGGAGACAGTAGCAATGTGATTGTGCTCATAATTCAGAATTGTAAGCCAGTGTCCAGTCCATTATTTAAATGGAGAAAAATGGCAGACTTGGGGGCTGTGGGATCGTGTTCAAATAATGACCGAAGTTGGTGAGTGGTGAAAATGGCCTCTTTATTCAGCTACCGCAGTAGCACAGTTCAAGGCAGCAATGGAATCCCAAAGTACAGCTCTTACAGTTGCCTCTTTATCTACCATTCTTATATACGTTAAAATTCCATCACTGTGGTGTTACATTGTTTTATCTATAATACCCAAAGGTTTCAGGAAGCAGGAGATGGCCTACACATTTGCTAAGTGCTGGCTGGTATTCCTGATAAGATTAAGGCAGCACAGTGGCTCAGTGGTTAGCATTGCTGCCTCACAGCACTAGGGTCCCAGGTTTAATTCCAGCCTCGGGCGACTGTCTGTGTGGAGTTTGCACATTCTCCCTGTGTCTGTGTGGGTTAGGTGAATTGGCCATGCTAAATTGCCCCATAGTGGTAGGTCTGTTAGTCAGAGGGAAATAGGTTTAGGTGGGTTACTCTTCAGAGGGTCGGTGTGGACTGGTTGGGCCAAAGAGCCTGTTTCCACACTGTAGGGAATCTAATCTAAGAGTTTCTGTCCAGTCTGCTTACATAATTAAGAGACGTTAATCCTTTTGTCTTTTAAGTTAGTAATAATACTCGGCCTAGATACTCTAAAGAGGTTAGAAATTTTGCTTGTATTTAATAGAAGAGTAAACGATGTTAAACTGATTACTGCAGCTGGGTCAAGAGATTTGTTTACTATTTGCCGGTGTGAGTTCATTCATTCATGCAGTTTCACCGAAGTGCTGTTTTGTCAGTTAAGGGCCTAGTGGCCCTGTTTAAAGATATTCAACAAGTACATTAACCATTTGGTGTTCTGTGTAATGATGCTGCTCCTTTAACAATGCTATGGTGTCCTTGGCTTTTTCTCGTAATTCAAACTGTTTCATTTCTGTTGCCCTTTCCTTTCCTTAACTCAATCTGCTTCATTTTCAGTTGAATTTTAGCTCTCTCTAAAGATTCTGGTGGCGTCTCCAGCAAATTTGAATGCTGAGCTATTGCTGTAATTATCTCTCCTTTACTCATGGAAGGAGGCAGCTCCAAGCCCAGCCTGTCTGTTAATCCCAGCAGCTTGGCCTTAATCACCTTTTACAAAACCCCCAAGGTCACCCCTTCCATCCCCAGAAAACTCGTGGTGACTGGAAGAGGCATTGATATCCCAAACATCATTTAAACCAATCGAATTCAACACCCGGGACAAAAGACACTAACACCCACCACTTGCTGCCTTTGACTCCAACAATCCCAATCCCAATTTGGAACTATAGAACAAATCCCGCAAAGAGCCCTCAATCTGTTATGTACCAGGCCAGACTCCCTCAAAACATTTCAAGAAATAGCCCAGACCCTAACTTTGCTTGTTGTTTTAAGTTGATGTAACGCGGATATTCCAGGAGTGATGCAGCTGACCCAACCACTTAGTTTTCAACAAAACAGAATTTATTAACAAGATTACTGAATGAAACACAAACAAATGGTACCAAATAACTTAACTGATCTGAAAACTCAACAAATTATACCAACTTAATGATGCTGTTCCAAATACTTGCAACAATCCCCATAAACACCTCTTGGCACAAAACACAGGATCTTACAGGAGCGAGAGAGAGAGAGAGAGAGATGGCAGAGAGATTCCGCAGGGAACACCTTCTTCCATCGAGCTGTTTCTTGGGTCAGCAGCTTCACTGACTGACTGCCTTTCAGTGAACAGCCAGACTGCTAAAACCAAACCAAACCTGAGCTGGGAGAACTGACCATTCCCCTATCATTGTACAAGTGGCTTTTTTTTAAAACTTAAAAGCCTTTTGCCTGAGGTGGTAACTGTTAGCTATAATCAAATCGGCCCTAAACCCCAGACTTTTTGGAGTCTATGTCTTTTATGACCTCTCTGAAAACAAAGCCAAGGACAACATAACCTTGTTAAAGGAGCAGCATTGTCACACCTGTAATCTATTCAGGTTGAGGGGTATGGTATTGTTTATAAAACGGACACTTATTCAGAGGTGGCTTTTGATGGCTTGATAAGGGTTAAAGTCGGTTGAAAGGTCGGTTTTCATTTTCGTCAATATTGTAATAGTAAGATATACTGCAAAACCACGGTTTTATGATTGAAAGTAAGGAGTTATGAATGAATTAAATGGGAATGAGATGTTATTAAATATAGACTCTTGGGAGTGGGTTAGAGGCCTATAATACAATATCTCACAGGGTACTGTGTACAAAACACAGAAAGCTAGCTCACAGGTACAGCAGCAGGAAATCAGGAAGGTTTTTTTATTCATTTGTGGACTTGGGTGTCGCTGGCTGGCCAGCATTGATAGCCCACCCCTAGTTGCCCCTTGAGAAGGTAGGGGTGAGCTGCCTTCTTGAATCGCTGCAGTCCACTTGCTGGGGGTTGACCCACAATGCCATTAGGGAGGGAATTCCAGGATTTTGACCCAACGACTGTGAAGGAACAGTGGTAGATTTCTGAGTCAGGGTGGTGAGTGGCTTGGAGGGGAACTTGCAGGCGGTGGTGTACCCAAGTACCTGCTGCCCTTGCCCTTCTAGATGGGAGTAGTCATGGGTTTGGAAGGTGCTGTCTAAGGATCTTTGGTGAATTTCTGCAGTGCATCCTGTAGGTAGTAAGCACTGCTGCTACTGAGCGTGGTGGTGGTGGAATTGAATGTTTGTGGATGTGGTGCCAGTCAAGCGGGTAGCCTTGTCCTGGATGGTGTCAAGTTTCTGGAGTGTTGTTGGAGCTGCCCCCATCCAGGCAAGTGGGGAATATTCCATCACACTCCTGACTCGTGCCTTGTAGGTGGTGGATAGACTTCGGGATGTCAGGAGGTAAGTTACTTGCCGCTGTATCCATAGTCTCTCACCTGCTCTTGTAGCCATTGGTGTTTATGTGGTGAATCCAGTTGAGTTTTTGGTCAACGGTAACTCCAAGTTTGTTGACAGTGGGGGGATTCAGTGATGGCAATACCAAGGGACAGTGGTTAGAATGTCTCTTATTGGTGATGGTCATTGTCTGGCATTTGTGTGCTGTGAATATTACTTGCCACTTGTCGGCCCAAGCCTGGATATTGTTCAGATCTTGTTGCATTTGAGCAAGGAGAAGGTTAATGGAATGTTGGCCCTTATTTCAAGGAGGTTGTAGTATAACAGCAGGAAAGTCCTTCTGCAACTCACCAAGGTGCTGATGAGACCACATCTGGAGCAGTTTTGGTCCCTTTATTTAAGGAAAGATGTCATTTCCTTGGGGACAGTTATGAGAAGGTTTACTAAGCTGATCCCTGGTTTGAAGGGATTGTCTGATGAGCAAAGGCTAAACAGGTTGGGATTCTATTCTCTGGAGTTGAGAAGAATGAGGGGTGATCTCACTGAAACATGTAGGATTCTTAAGGGGCTTGACAGGGTAAATGCTGAGGTAATGTTTCTCCTCATGGGAGAGTCTAGGACCAAAGGGCATAGCCTCAGAGTAAAGAGGTGCCAATTTAAGGCTGAGATGAGGAGGAATTTTTCTCTGAAAGTTTTAGAGTCTTTGGAACTGCTTGCCGCAGTGAGCTGTGGAAACAGAGTCTTGTGCATATTTAAGACTGAGATAGATAGGTTTGCTAAGGAAGGAAGCCTGGCAATTTTACCTATGTTCTTTTAAAAAGCACATTCACAGGACAAGGGCATCACTGGCTAGGTCAGCACTTATCCCTGAAGAGGTTAACAGTTAACCACATTATTATGGGTCTGGAGTCACATGTAGGCCAGACCAGGTAAGGATGGCAGTTTCCTTCCCTGAAGGGCATTAGTGAACCAGATGGTTTTATCCAACAATGGTTGCGCAGTCATCATTAATTCCAGATTTTTGTTGAATTCAAGTTCCGCTGCCTGCCATACCAGGATTTGAACCTGTGCCTCCAGGATATTTACCAGAATTAACAGTCCAGCAATAATACTACTAGACCATCAACTCCCCTCCACATGCTGCTAGATTCCCCAATAACGCGGCCGACTCTGAGCTGCCCTGTGCAATTGTCCTTGGGAGCTACTCAAGGACGGTTACCATTGGGTAAGAAACGCTGTCCTCGGCAGGGGTGCCAACATCGTGGGAAGGGACAAAGGAAAGAAAAATGCTTCATTATTCATTGCCGGCTATTACGTTTTCTTGTCAACAACTTTTAAAAGTTAACCAATTTCCAATTCAATTGAATGACTGTTGTCCTTGGATGTGACAGAAGAAGAGATCTTTTCTCTTCAGCTGTTCAGCTGACAGTAAATAGGCTCATGTAACAGATGCCAGATTATGACAATACTCACTGAATAATGCTTCCTGCGGTTTGAACAGCATTGTGTTCACACAGCTGAACTTCCTCAATGTAATTGTTAACTTGGAAACAATACCCTGAAATAAATGGCTGATTAAATCTCGATTGAAAACATTTTCTTTTTCTCCTTTTCTCCCCTCCCTCTCTCTCTCTGGGCACCACCTCCATCGATTCAAATCATACCTATCCCGATCAGCAACCGAACTCCCATCCTATCCCCAGCTTTCAGTTCTGAAGAAAGGTCACTGGATTCAAAACATTAACTCTGTTTCTGTCTCCATAGAACTTGCCAGATCTGCTGATTTTCTCTAGTACTTTTTGTTTCTGTTTTAGATCTCCACTGTCAGCATTTTTAATGTCATTAGAGTCGGCATGGAAACAGACGCTTCGGTCCAATTTGTTCACACTGACCAGACGTCTCAATCCGACCTAGTCCCATTGACCTGCGTTTGGCTCATATCCCTCTAACTCCATCCTCGTCATATACCCATCCAGCTGCCTTTTAAATGCTGTAATTGTACCAGCCTCCACCACTTCCTCTGGCAGATTATTCCATATACGCACCACCCTCTGTGTGAAAAGGTTGCCCCTTAGGTCCCTTTAAAAATCTTATCCCTCTCACCCTAAACCTATGTCTCTAGTTTTGGTCTCCCCTACCCTTGGAAAAAAGACCCTGGTTATTCACCCTATTCATGCCCCTCATGATATTATAAACCTCTGTCAGGCCAGCCCTCAGCCTCCAACACTCCAGGGGAAAAAAAGTCCATCTGCCACTCCCATGCCTACTGGCCAATCTGATCAGGTTGTAGCCAGTTATGATTTTGTTTTATATTTATGGGCAGTACGGTGGCTCACTGGTTAGCACTGCTGCCTCACAGCACCAGGGTACCAGGTTTGATTCCAGCCTCGGGTGACTGTCTGTGTGGAGTTTGCACATTCTCCCCGTGTCTGCGTGGGTTTCCTCCCACAATCCAAAGATGTGCAGGTCAGGTGAACTGGCCATGCTAAATTGTCTGTAGTATTAGGTGCATTAGTCAGAGGGAAATGGGACTGGGTGGGTAACTCTTCTGAAGGTCAGTGTGGACTTGTTGGGCCGAAGGGCCTGTTTCCACACTGTAGGGAATCTAATCATTATTGTGAGATGGGAACAGGGAATTCCTTTTTAGTCTAGTTGATTCAGCGATGGTTTTACCCAAATGATCCAATTCACAAAGTATTCCAGAAAATTATTGGAGCATCATGAGGTAGGATTAAGATCTGAAACATTAATGTAGGCATTAGTTCCAAACACTAGCTGAACCAGACAAACATAACTCAAGGCAATTATCAAAATGAGAAATGCCGAGAATTTGTAGCCATTGTAGAGAGAATGTTTGACCTTTGACGGGAAAAAAAAAGATATCTTTGCAAAGATACCCTGGTATCATTTGTCAATTGTGTTTGGCTGCTTTGAAAAGGGGAGAAACCTCTTGGGGAATGACAACATGATAAGTACCAATCCAAGGCTTGATGTAAAAATTAAATCTGGCCTCTGCAGTGAGGGAGCGCTATACTCTCATGGAGATGGTAAATCGAGACTCAGTTGGGATGACTGTAAGCTAAACATAACACCACTTTGAAGAACAGGGGAAGACGAATGTGAAGGCTCGGACGGTAGGGGTGGGGAGTGTGCCTACTTTTTTGATTCCTGCCTGTTTGTCCTTCAAGTATCGTCGCAAAAGTCGTCTGGATAATATCACACTGCCGTTTTTTGCAGAAGCTGGCAGTGTATAAATTGGCAGCAGTGATCCATATATTACAGCACTTTAAAAGGAATCCATTGGTTGGAAAATGATGTAGCAAGAAAAGGTGCTATGTAAATGCAAGTATACCTTTTTAATATCTGCTCCCTTTTCTGTTTTGGTTAAGGTGACGGCACATGTATTCTTTGGGGACTTTCTGACCATTTTTGTCGCAGAGTTTATTTTTCAAAGTTTCCTTCAATGGTTAGAGTGGAAGAAAATACGTATTTACTTCGTCAAGTTTAAAAATGAAGGCTCTCAGACATGGGGAAATTCAGATTTAAATTTTCCCTAAAACTTCCAAACGACAAACTAGTGCTTCCCAAATATTGTTCAACTGGGATCACAACGTGAGGAGTGAAAATGGTAGTGCTCCCTCAGCGAGGACAGTGTGGAGGGAGTTAGGGGTATAGGTGGGGGGAGAGGCCCTGCCAGAGCCAGACGCAGTTGTTGTAACTCAGTCAAAGCTCGGCAGTGGCCAGAACATATGAGCTCAACATTTCAGCTCGTGAGCCCCCTCATATCCCAGCCTCTACTTTGGGAAGCCTCTTTTTTTACTCACTCATGGGATGCGGGAGTCACTGCCTGGGGTCCTGTCCCTAGTTGCCCCTTGAGAAGGTGGGGGTGAGCTGCCTTCTATGAACCACTGTAGTCTGCCTGCTGTGGGTAGACCCACAATGCTATTAGGCGAGGAATTCCAGGATTTTCACCCAGCGACAGTGAAGGAACGGCGATATGTTTCCAAGTCGGGATGGTGAGTGGCTTTGAGTGGAGCTTGGAGGGGGGTGGTGTTCCCATGCTGCTGCTGCCCTTGTCCTTCTCAATAGAAGTGGTCATGGGTTTGAAAGGTGCTGTCTGAGGATCTTTGGTGAATTTCTACCATGCATCTTGTAGATAGTACACACTGCTTTTACTGAGCGTTGGTGGTGGAGGGGGTGAATGTTTGTGGATATGGTAGCTGGCTGTTTTCCCTTGAATAATGTCAAGCTTTTTGAGTGTTGTTGGAGCTGCACCCATCCAGGCAAGTGGGGAGTATTCCATCACACTCTTGACTTGTACCTTATAGATGGTGGGCAGGTTTTGTAGAGTTATGAGGTGAGCTATTCACAGGAGCATTCCCTGCTCTTGTAGCCACTGCATTTATATGGCCAGTCCAGTTCAGACTCCGGTCAATGGGAACCCTCAGGATTTTGGCAGTGACATTGCATAAGCAATTCCTGTAGTAAGTAACTCCTCACTGAGAAAAGTGCATTGTGATGGACCATTAGACCATGAGATACAGGAGCAGAGTTTGGCCTTTCAACCCATTGAGTTTGAGATGTTTCTCAGACCCATCCTCCTGCCTGTAACCTTTGATCCCTTTACTAAACAAGAACCTATCTATGTCTGAAATACACACAGTGACCTGGCCTCCACAACCCTCAGCGACAATGACTTCCACAGATTAACCACCTATTGGCTGAAAGAAATCCTCCCCATCTCAGTTCTAAGGGATCCTCCCTTCATTCTGAGGCTGTACTCTCAAGTTCTAGTCTGTCCTATGAGTCAAAACATCTTTTCCATGTTCACTCTTTCTCGGCCTCTCAGTATCCTGTAAGTTTCAATCCGATCCTCCCTTATCCTTCTGAATTCCATCAAATACAGACCCAGAATCCTCAGCTGCTCCTCATATGACAAGCCCGACATCCCCTGGATCATTCCTGTAAACCTCCTCTGGATCCCCTCCCAGGACAGCACATCTTCCTTAGATACGAGGCCCAAAACCGCTCACAATATTCCAAATGCAGTCTGATCAGAGCCTTATACAGCTTCATCAGTACATCCCTGCTCTTGTATGGCAGCCCTCGAAATGAATGCTGACATTACATTTGTCCTCCTAACTGTCAATTGAACTTGCATGTTAACCTTAAGAGAATCCTGAACTCGGACCCCTATAGTCCCTTTGTGTTTCGGATTCTGGAGGCCTTTCTGCGTTGAGAAAATATTTATACTTTGAGTCTGCCGAGCAAAGTGCATGAGCTCACACTTTCCCATATTGGAGTCCATCTGCCATTTGCTTGCTCACACCCTTAGCCTGTCCACCTCCTTCTGTAGCCTTCTCATTTCCTCAGCACTTCCCTCCACCTATCTTGGTGTCATCTGCAAACTCAGCAACTATGCCCTCAGTTCCTTTGCCCAGATCATTGATGTCTCACACGTTGAGGTATTCTCTGATCCTTCGTGAAGGTCACTTTCTGAAACTTCTGGTTTCTGGCCAGGAAATAAAAGTACATGCTCTGCCACATTTCTCCAACCGAAGAAGTCACAAGGTCACAGTCTTGACTTTAGCCTGAAGCCAAGACGTACACTCGCTGGGAAATAATAACTTCATTGCTTTATACATTTCTTTTATCCACAAAGATGTAGATCACAGACTGAGTTAAATCAATCGGAACATAACCATTGCTCTGTGCATGCAACGTCAGTGAAGCGACATAACAAATTGTTAAATATCGTTTGATAACATCCCTGTAAAATGACTTGGGATCTTTTGCTATGATAAAAATGCTCTTTAACTGACCTCAATTTTTTTTTAAAAAGTCCATCATGGGGATGTGGGTGTCACTGGCAAAGTCAGCATTTATTGCATTCAGTGCCCATCCTTAGTTGCCCTTGTGGAGGTGGTGGGGAGCTGCCTCCTTCAACCACTGCACTCTCTGTGATGCAGGTTGACCCACAATGCCATTGGGGTGTGTGTCTGTGTCTGTATGTATGTATGTATGTATGTGTGTATGTATGTATGTGTGTGTGTATGTATGTGTGCGTGTCTGTGTGTGTGTGTCTGTGTATGTATGTGAGATGAGAGAGAGTTGGTGTGTGTGAGAGTGTGTGTCTGTGTGTGTCTGTGTGTGTGTCTGTGTGTGTGTGTCTGTATGTGTGTGTGTCTGTGTGCATGTGTGTATGCGTGTGTGTCTGTGTGTGTCTGTGTGTGTGTCTGTGTGTG
>NC_057749.1:21595185-21606883 GCF_004010195.1 Chiloscyllium plagiosum
TATCTGTGTGTGTGTCTGTGTGTTGTGTGTGTGAGTGTGTGTGTGTGTCTGTGTATGAAGTCCCAGGGTTTTCTCCCAGTGACAGTGAAAGAATGGCAGTATGTTTCCAAGTCAGGGTGGGGAGGGGCTTGAAGGAGAACCTGCAGAGGCTGGTGTTCCCATGGACCTGCTGCCCTTGTCCTTCTAGTTTTCCTTAATGCTGGAATGTGGGAGAAGGCCGGATGTGGGAGAAGGCTTGTCTATCGGTATGTGCAGACAATGGAGTAAGTGGCCTCTTCCTATGCCATAAATGTTCTATGTTTCTAAGTGTCCGTGCAGATAGTTTTTCAACAACCCAGGAATGGGAGCAGGTCATTCAGCCCATTGAGCCTGGATGACCATTCTACAGCATGGCTGAACTTCCAGTTCAACCACTGCCTTCCCATGCTATTTTGAGATGTCTTAACGTCTTTAGTCCCTGGAATCTTATTGGTCTGTGGGGTCTCAAACCTACTCAGCCTACTTGGGTAGAAATTTTCAAAGATCCGCCACCCTCTGAGTGAAGGAATTCCTCCTCATCTCATTCTTAAATGGCTAACCCTTTCCCCTGAGGTTATATCTCTCGCAACTATCCTCTCCATACCCACCCTTTCACATCCTTTAAGAATTTTGTACATCTCAGTGAGATTCCATTCTTGGAAGTTCTCGAGAATATCGAGAATACAGAATATGTCTTTTAATAAGACCATCCAGCCATTCCAGGAAATAATTTGATAAACCTCCTGTTGTACTTCCTCTCTGACAAGTCCATCCATCCTCAAACAAGGAGACTAAAGCTTTACACAATACTCCAGGTGAGGTCTCACCAACTCCATACAGACGCACGAAGATATCTTGTAGGCAGAAGTGGGTACTGCAGATTAGAGTCAAGATTAGAGTGGTGCTGGAAAAGCTCAGCAGGTCAGGCAGCATCCGAGGAGCAGGAAGAGTCAATGTTCCATCACCACTCTAATCTTGAATGTAAGACATCTTGTGCTGAAATCCCCCCCCCCCCGCTCTGTGATCAAGGCCAACAGATTGTTCGCCTTTCTAATTGCTTGTTGCACCTGCAGGCTAGTTTCTAGTGACTCCTGAGAAGGATATCCCTTGGACAACAGCACTTCCTAACTCTCACCATTCACAGAACATTGTGCCTTTCAGTTTTTTTTTCTGCTAACCGAATACCTTCAGCGACAGCGGAACAACGTTGGATTCTGAGACATGGGTGGCAGGGAAATTCACTCTTCATACTTGTGGCTATCCACAATACAAATCACAGAAAAATCAAATGATTGTCATTGCAGTTATTGTAACAAGGTCAGTCAGCTTGACATCATAGGATATGAGCTCCCTGATTGGGGCTGTTAATCTGGTCCAATTAGGTAGCCCTGGCTGACATAAAAATGTGTGGTGCTGGAAAAGCACAGCAGGTCAGGCAGCATCCGAGGAGCAGGAGAGTCGATGTTTCGGGTATAAGCCCTCCACCAGGAATGTGGTCAGGCCACATTCAAGGATGCTTCTGATGAAGGGCTTATGCCCGAAATGTCGACTCTCCTGCTCCTCAGATGATGCCTGACCAGCTGTGCTTTTCCAGCGCCACACTTTTCGACGCTGACTCTCCAGCATTTGCAGCCCTCACTGTCTCTCATAAAAGGGTGAACGTCAGGGCTGACACTCTGGTGTCTGACTCTGTATGAGGCAGTATTATAGTCAAAGGCTATTCATGTTTAAATAAAGGGGCACTTGGTGATGGATACCGGCCTCTGTCATCAGACACCTCTGGTTTTCTGTAGAGTCCACATCCTGGCTAGATGATATTGGAATAGGGATAGGCAAAGGGATCTCTGACCCTACAGGGCATTACTGAACCAGATGGGTTTATCACCAACATCGGTTATCATTAGACTAGCTTTTCAGTCTCGATTTTATTGAATACTTCACCATCTGCTAGAGTTGGATCTGAACCCATGTGCCCAGAACACTGTCCTGCAGTTCCTGATTCCGAACCCTGCAACAATACAAGAACACCTTGTCACAACGTTGCTAGATCATTTCTTCATATTGTCATTTCCTTTTAAAATGTGGGAGATGGTTATACAATCAGATATCACTCCTGTTCTGACCTCTACCATCTGGATGCTGACACCAATGCTCTCTGGCTTATCTGTACCAGTCGCTGGATTCTTCCATAGCCAACACGTCCTGGAGTGGGAATCAACATTGGGAGCCCTAGAGGCAGGAGCACTACCCACTGAACCATTTAGTCCCTTGAATGCCCAAAGCCACCTTTCACTCATGTTAAATTCAGGCTTTTACAAATCTCCAATCACTGTTCCAGAAGTGATACATGTTTTCACAATATAGTTCTATCGATGGGACATTGTTCACTTTATATCAAGTATGGACATTATCTGAGAATAATATAGGTCAGGGAATGGGACATAACAAAACTCTGCAGAACTACTTGAAGCTGTGGGAAGAGGAGTAGTTATTATTTAGACTTCAATGAGTTGTCAAATGTTTTAATAGGAAGGAACGAGTGAAGGTCAGGGTAGGGTACTGATTGTACTTTATAATCAGCATTGAATAAAAGAGCTGAAGTACATTGGAAAACATTGTGTAAATGTGCAAGTCTTAGCTGTGGGTGGTCAGATAGCTCAGCTGGCTGGACAGCTGGTTTGTAATATAGTGTGATGACCCTAACTCCTCACTTGAGGCCTGGTGACCCAACAGCAGTTGTCTCCCTCTATCTGTCTCTAATGGGAGAGCAGGACCAAGTTAACATTGCTAATTCCATTTGCAGTAAATGTAGATTAACTGACACTGATCAGGATAATTACCTCTCACGGAATTGTCTGCCTGTACGCATCACTGTTTACTTTTAGTTTAATCTGTTTATCAACCAAACCTTTAATGCTCTTCCCTCAGTAGTGACCTCAATGACGTAAAGTGTTCCAACCATCACCAAACTGTTGCCTTGCACTAGTTCTTTATTAGTTATCCATTGGTATTTTACTGTCTCTTAAAACTCAAAGAAAGTGCTGGTGCCTTTCCATTATTATATCCTCACCTTCCCTGATTTAACCATGAAATTAAAGGTAATGAAAGATAATAATCTACATCCAAAGCTCTGGGTTTGACTCCCACTCCAGGACTTGATGGTAATCAATAGTGCATTCATAACAGGTTGGGCCAACAGGTAATTTGTTCAAGTAGCAGACCTTGAGAGAAATTCCTGATGAGAAAGTGAGGAGTGCAGATGTTGGACATCAGAGTCGAGAGTGTGGTGCTGGAAAAGCACAGCCGGTCAGGCAGCATCCGAGGAGCAGGAGAGTCGATGTTTTGAGCATAAGCTGTTCCGATCCTCCTGCTCCTTGGATGCTGCCTGACCTGCTGTGCCTTCCCCAGCACCACACTTTTAGAGATTCTGATGAATCAGGCTTGCTGCTAGATAGCAACTATCTCAGATTGAGAAATTACTTAGTAAGATGTCTGGTTTTCTTTAAATGGGGGAGCAAAAGATATATTTACCTTGAGCAAGATGGTGATTCTGCAATTGATTCTTGGAACTGGGTAATATTTAAATCCCAGTCCCAGTACAGGTAACAAACCTGTTGCAATGATTTAGGAAAGGCAACAGGATCTCCTATAATCCAGCAGAGACAAAACGAAACCAATTACATGCAGCTGTGAATAGTGCAGCCAACCATCTGAAACAGCACAATTTGTGATCAAATAAAAAATGCTAAATCTAGTTAAAAACTCACAGCTGCAGAAGCAGACATAGGCATGTAGTTTGTCTGCGTTGTAAAACATGGGAAAGCATTTTACATCTAATTATGTGGAATCAGGTGGGGACATGTAGCATGAGTGGTAGTTTCATACTTGTCAATTATTTCAGCAATGTTTCTGGCACAGAGATTACTATGTGCTGTTATATAAGGATGAGGTGCAGGATTGAGCAATTCAACCTCTCGAGCCATTTACTACCATCATGATCTCAAGGACTCATAGTCATTGAGTCAGAGAGTCATACAGCATGGAAACAGACCTTTCGGCCCAACTAGTCCACTCTGACCATGTTCCCAAACAGAACTAGTCTAATTTGCCTGTGTTTGGCCCTTATCCCTCCAAACCTTTCCTGTTCATGTACGTATCCAAATGTCTTTTAAATGTTGCAACTGCACCTGCATTCACCACTTCCTGTGGGAGTTTATTCCATACACCAACCAATCTCTGAGTAAAAAAAAGCTGTCCTTCATGTTCTTTCTAAAACTTTCTCCTCGCACCTTAAAAACATATTCCCTTGTTTTAAACTCCCCCACCTTATCCATGCCCCTCATAATTTTATAAACCTCTATAAGGTCACTCCTCAATCTCCTCAGCTCCAGTGAAAAAAAGCCCAGCCTATCCAGCTTATTTTTATAACACAAACCCTCCATTCCCAGCAATATCCTTACACATCTTCTCTGAACTCTCTTCAGTTGAATAATATTCTTCCTACAGCAGGGTGACCAGAACTGTACACAGTATTCCAGAAGAGGCCTCACCAATGTCCTGTACAACCTCAACATGACGTCCCAACTCCTATACTCAAAGGTCTGAGCAATGAAGGCAAGCGTGCTAAACACCTTATTAACCCCCCCCCCCCGTCTACCTGTGATGCAAACTTTAAGAATTATGTAGCTGAACCCTTAGGTCTTTCTGTTCTACAACACTTCCCAGGACTCTACCATTAATTATATAAGTCCTGACCTGGTTTGTTTTACCAAAATGCAATGCCTCGCATTTATCCAAATTAAACTCCATCAGCCCATTGAGCCAATTGACCAAGATCGCTTTGTAATCTTCGATAGCCTTCTTCGCTGTCGACTATGCCACTAATTTCCGTGTCATATGCCAACTTACAAACCATGCCTCCTATACTCTCATCCAAATCGTTTGTATAAATGATAAACAAAAATGGACCCATTGCCGATACCTGCAGAACACTGCTGGTCACAGACCTCCAACACCACCCTCTGTCTCCTACCATCAAGCCAAATTTGTACCCAACTGGCAAACTCACCCTGAATCCCATGTGACTTTGCTAATTAGTCTACTGTGCAGAACCCCATCAAAAGCTTTACTAACATCCGTGTAAACAATGTCGATCACTCTGCCCTCATCAATCCTTTTGGTTACTGTCTCAGAAAACTCAATCAGGCGTGTGCGAAATGATTCCCCTCGCAGTTTGCAGACTATCCCTAATCATTCCTTATGTCTCCAAATGCATGCCAATCCATCTTTCAGAATCACCTGCAACGCCTACCCACCACTCTCTTGTCTGTAGTTCCCAGACTTCTCCTTACAGCCTTTCTTAAACAAAGGCACAACCTCCCAATCTTCCTGCACCTCACCCAAGGTTATAGATGATACAAATATTTCTGCTAGTGGCCCAGCAATTTCTTCCCTAACTTCCCACAATGTCCAGGAATACACTTGATCAGGTCCTGGAGATTTACCCACCTTTATGTTTTCTAAGATCAACAGCACTTCCTCTTTTGGCAATGTGAACTGTTTTCAAAACATCAACATTTATTTTCCCAAATTCTCAAGCCTCTGTTCCTTTCTCCACAGTCGAAACTGAAGGAAAATATTCGTTATGTTTCCAACCACCTGAGGCTCAATGTGTAGACCATCTCATTGATCTGGAAGGGGCCATATTCTCTCTCTAGTTGCTCTTAATGTACTTTTCGAATCTCTTTGGATTATCCTTAATCCTCAACTCCATTGTCCTGCTCGCTCTCCATAACCCTTGACCCGACATTAATTAAAAATCTGTCTAGCCCCTTTTTCAATCCTGGCAACCACCTCATTCTGGGCGAGCAAATTCCAAAGATTCAAGACCATTTATGAAAATTAGTTTTCATACCCTAAAGCTATGACCTCTTGTTCCAGAGTGGCCCCCAATGAACAGTATTTGCTCTGCGCCTATTGCTTCGGAAAGAAGACTTTCTAAGGTCGCGTCTGATCATTTCACCAATTGTTTAAAGGATAGGTTAATTAACAGGGTGACTGGTATCAATGATGGAGTTTTATTATGTCAAATAAAGGGGACTGGATCAACTTCTGTACCTTGAGGAAATTTTGTTGAAGATGTGTTTACCAGAACCTGACAGCACATTAATCATATTCATTATTAAAACACAAAGGCGTCATTATTACTCAGATATTTCAGAGGAAATGTCCATTTAGTCTTCACTTCTCAACCATATTTATAGCATTTGGAAACTCTGAGCTTTTGTATCCTTGTCATTACACTGATAAGCAGTGATGATATAAATTTCAAAAGAGTTGCTTGAGTATTGTACACCACAGCACATTTCAGGGAGCTTTCTGAATTAGGAATCACAGCTCTTTCCACTAATTACTTGAACTTAGTGTGCCAATCTCATGTTTATTATTTTAAAACAGGACAAATGAGGTAATGTTTTCACTATCTTATCCAGCCATTGGGTGAGAACAATGATGCTTCATTGAGATTTAACCCTGAGCATCCACCCTCACTCTGACCCTCTGGGGCTGTGCTGTTGGGTAAAGCTAGTGATGTGGTATATTGTGGGGAGGCGGGTGTGGTGTTCAGCAGGGCACAGTGTCTCTGCCATGTCCTGGTACCCCATTCGCCCCCTCAGGTGAATGTGAAAAATGGCATGACATCATTTAATGTGCTGGTTAATATTTATCCCTTTAACCAATAAAACAGGCAATCTACTCATGGGAGAAAGTGATGACTGAAAATGTGTTGCTGGAAAAGCGCAGCAGGTCAGGCAGCATCCAAGGAGCAGGAGAATTGACGTTTTGGGCATGAGCCCTTCTTCAGGAGTGTAGTTTGGCGCATCGACCTTTACACCGCTGAGGCTAAACGCCAGATCGCGGCCACCTCCTCCTACTGCCCCCTTGACCAATCTACTCATGGGAGCTTGCTGTGTGTAAATTGGCAGTTGTGTTTCTAAAATTAATTCAGCAACATTTCATGAATATTATTGGCCATAAGTTGACTTTAGAACAGCCTGAATGGCACTATATAAATGCACTACAATAGTCCATCAATACGACCCACTGTAAGGTGCTACATTTTCATTGAAACACTGAGTTGATGATATTTGTTGGGGCTGGACTGTCCATAGTGAAACAATGGCATTCAATCAGCTCTCCCAGCAACACATTCTCGACCCACATTCAATCAGCTCTGTTACTTTTCAGTATGAAAGAACATTACACAGCATCAATCTCTTACAAGCGTTTCTCTTCACTTTCCAGATTACAGTGCCTGTGGATAATAAATCCATGACAGAATGCCAAAAGAAGAATTTGGTGAGTTACGCTCTGAAAAACATTCATGCCTGTTTCACTTTGTTGAAACGCAACAGTTAAAAGATATCTCTTGCAAGTTTCTGTGCCAGTTTTATAATCGACTTTTTATACAGTTTCGTTTTCTCGTGTTTGACTGTTATTACAATGGCCAAACCATCCTCCTGTGGGATAGATAAACCCATTCCCCGATCAGGGCTGCCTTTCCTGCACCATTCCTGAATTCTCACTCTGTTCCTCAGTGATTTACCATAACCAGGTGATCGCATGGAGCTGTTAGTGAGGGGGCAGCTTGTGAATTGTGAGCAGGGGTTTGAATGATTTGTAAGAGGTGGATAAACGGACAACAGAATTACATGAGTTGTGAGCCTGGCACTGACAGTCTCTGACCTCCCAGAGACCCCTCGATGGATGGCACCTTATTGGGATGAAGCGGGTTAATTATTCCACCAAGTCCCTGAAGCCAAGCGATAGCTTCCTCATTTGCTAACCCCAGAGTCTGGAGAGGAAACAATGGATCAGTATTTACCCTTCTGAGCCCCTCATATTGGTTCCTATGCACTTTCAAGAAAGGGAATGATCCAACCATCAGACTCAACTCCAAGATAAAATTAAAGGATTCCGAAAGGTTACCCATCCCCTCACCACAACCCCAGCACCGTGTTCCCTTCCCCACTCTCAAAACATAGCCCCTGGCCCCCTGCCTTCCTCTCACCTTAAGCCTGCTTTCCCCCCTCTCCCAGCCCCTCTTCCCCCCAGCTCCCAGCAGCACCTGCCATCAACCCCTGGGCCCTGACCCCTGACCCCAGCTTGTGGAATCCCAGCCTCCCTCAGAACTGTCAATGTCAACACTGAACAACCTTCTGGTCAGCTGTCCATATCCTACTTGCTAATGGCCACCAGTTGTCAAGTGAACCCTGATTGGATGTCTGGTGAGCCAATGGAGTTTGGTGTTTGTGAGAAGTTGTGCCTTGGGAAATGGTTATCCAAAGAAACTGCAGCACTTCGTGGTGTGCCTTGGTGCGCATGCACATGTGTGTGTGTGTGTGTGTGTGTCTGTGTGTGTCTGTGTGTGTGNTATGTGTGTCTGTGTCTGTGTGTGTGTCTGGGGTGTGTGTGTGTGTGTCTGTGTGTGTGTACGCGCACGTGTGTGTCAAGTGTTGCCACCCCAGCGAGGTTGGAATCGTGCAGTTAGTTTGTTGGGCGTGTTGTGGTGAGTTGGCATTGAGACTTTTCACATCATTTATATAGAAGCCTGTCAGAACATATTCCAAACAAATGCGCTTTTGATTAGTTTCTTCAGTTTGCTGTTTCCTTGACGATATTCATGGTCTGCATTTAACTTCAGGGGTACTGTCAGAATGTTATCATGGTCCTGCAAAGATTCAACAGAACCCATCTTCTTCTGTGTGGGACCAATGCCTGGAATCCAAAATGCTGGTCACTCGTAAGTATAGTTTGGCTGACGTTGAATGTCTATTTGTCCAAACTCAGCCTTCCACCTTAATGCTTTGGCCAAAGAGAGACAAGATGGAGGGGAGCAGAAATCTACTGGCCTGGGTGATAGCATTTATGGGTGAGATTAGACCTCTTGCCTGTCATACAGCCCCCCTGTTGGATGGCTATTCTGAGATTCTCCACAAATCAAAGTTAACCCACTCGCCCAGCCTCCTCCCACACCCCCCCGAGTGCTTGATGGGGGAATGAGCTTCTTCAGCTTTTGAGCCAGTGACTACTCACTTTGCCATTTTCCCCGTCTATGGTGTCATTACTGCCAGATGCCAAGTGGTTCTGAACCAGCCAGAGCTGGGAAATGACCCCAGCTCCATCCTTTGCTGGTGTATCTCCCAATATCAGGGTCCAGGGCAGTGTGGACAGAGAACTGGGACAGGGCAGGTACTCTGGGGGCTTTTCATCCATGGGATGTGGGCATCGAAGGCTGGGCCAGCATTTATTTGTCCGTCCCTAGTTGCCCTGGAGATGCTGGTGGTGAGCTGCTGCCTGATTGAACCACTGCAGTGGTGTACGGACAGCCACAGTGCTGCTAAGGAGGGAGTTCCAGGATTTCGGATTTGTGCACTTTCAGGGAGATCCAGCAACCAGTAATGAAGAAAATATTCCAAATAATTTCCTTGCTACCATCTTATTCATTTACAAACCAGCACTTTAATAACATCAACTCCATTGAAATATGTCACTGGACTCTGACATCAATCTGAGGAAAATGATATTCCTCCTTTTAAAGAAAACTAATTTCCCACACTCCCTTTTATATAGCTGTGCATTTAAAACATTACCTCAAAGACTGCAATCAAATCATGATAAGCCCATCCCTCAACTGCTTTGGCAGGTGCACTGTTTCTGAGCCCACTTACTTCAATTAAATATTTTGTGAGGCACATTCTCCCTGCTTCTGTGTGGGTTTCCTCCGGGTGCTCCGGTTTCCTCCCACAGTTCAAAGATGTGCAAATTATGGAGAATTAGCCAGGATAACTTGCCCCATAGTGTTCAGGGACGTGCAGACTAGGTGGGTTAGCCAAGGGGGAATGCAGGTTTACAGAGATAGGGGGATAGGTCTGGGTGGAATACTGTTCGGTGTGGGTCCATTGGGCCAAATGGCCTATTTCATCACTGTTAGGTTGCTATGTAACCAGGTGAATCCTGGAACAACAACGTGGGAATTGCTAGAGGCATCAAGACAAAGATGCATTGCTCTTCACCCATCCTGTCAACTCTTTCTATTGATGTAAAATTCCTTCCCGCATGATTATTTGCCATGACATGATGTGTGATCAACCTGCTAATTTTTGAAAATAGTAATGCTGAATAACAGCAATGATTTTGCAGATTAACAACACATTCAGTGAAATCATTAATGGAGGAGGACATCCGATTGGACGAGGAGTGTGTCCTTTCAGTCCGAAACATGGCTTCACCTCATTGGTTGAAGGTGGGTCCCCTTGCAATTGACGTTCATTGTCGTTCAGAGATCAGGGACCTACTCACTGAGTGTGTGTGTGTTTGACTTCTAATGACAGGAGAAAAACTCTACTCAGCTGCCCCTTTATTTGAGAATGGAAATGTGAACCTTCGAAGGTTTAAGGAACAGAGTCCATCATGGTTACTTTCTGTTGACAAGTGGCTGAGAGGTAAGTGTCAACTCAATACTGAGCAGTGTCCAAAATGGAAAGTGGATGAGGCCATTTCTCTGGCATCCCTGATGGATGTCTAAAACTCCCCGTGTCTGCGTGGGTTTCCTCCGGGTGCTCTGGTTTCCTCCCACAGTCCAAAGATGTGCTGGTTCGCTGAATTGGCCAAGCTAAATTGCCAGTAGTGTTAGGTGAAGGGGTATATGTAGGGGAATGGGTCTGGGTGGGTTGCTCTTCAGAGGGTTGTTGTGGACTTGCTGGGCCGAAGGGCCTGTTTCCACACTGTAAGTATTCTAATCAGGTGGCAGGGATGTAACACATCGAGGGGAGGCGCTGAAAGCTGATTTCTGCTCCTTGAACTGGATTGGACCAGGCACCACCTCAGAATTCTTGACTCTCCTTTGGATTTGAAAGATCTGGAAAAATGACAGGTTTCATACAGTCAGAAAAAGTGAGGGCATGGAGAAAGTGGGACAGATGGGAAAGGGTGTTCAGATCAAAGTACAAATAGAATGTGAATGGTAGTAGAGGAGTGAAACAGATGAGGAATAAGTGTTAATGGTTGATGTTGAAAGATGCAAATAGGTTTGGCTAAATTTGCACAGCTATTCTCTGGATTGGCTGAGATTGTTCAACTTGTAATTCTGAGGGAATCCTTTGCAGAACACATCTTACACTTAGGAAACTCAAGGGCAACAATCAATTTCCCTCTTATAGACCAACTATTAATAGCTGATGTTGGGGTTTTGATGGATAAATATTAAGCTGTGATTTTACGTGCCAGGATTGTGTGATATACAGTGAGAGATGCAGTGTAGGTTCCTCCAACAAAACAAACAGAATAACAAGGACAGATCACAGATTGCAATGCGGGACAGCAACTGAGCCTCACTCACGTGTAATATGAAGAAGCATTGCGTCGATCGTACTGCGAAATAGATTTTCAGCATTCCTGTGTTGCAAACTGTGAACCAATTCTATTTTGCGAAGGTCCACAGTTGAAACCGTCAAGTGATAGGATGCCGAAACCAGTGTCTTAGCAAAACGGCCTAGGGAGATATGACACAAGACAGAGCTTCACACACGAGGAACTACAAGTTCTATAATCTTGCCCAATAGTTTTAATTTTGGACATGGTCGAAACTTGCAGTGAACACTCAGTAATTGCACCAACTGTG
>NC_057749.1:21607383-21611142 GCF_004010195.1 Chiloscyllium plagiosum
GACGTGAAGCATTTCACACAGTTTTAAGCACTCAATTTGTCGCACTAGGCTTTTTAATCAATGTCTTCAATTGTGTCCTGTTTAACTTGTTAACCGTTCAGTCTGTATACACATTACAGTTGTGTAGTATTTTTTGAGTGATTTTGCTCGTCTTTAAAACTAGTTTCGATTCTTTCAAAACTTATTCCTCATTTAGCACTGCTGATATGTTACTGACAAAAATTGCACTTGATGCAAATCACTTTCCTGTTGACGAATCAGGACTCCAGATATGTTTCTGACCTGTAACTCTAGCATTTAAGAACCTCAAAAATAAAAACTCTCAAAAATCGCTAATTTAAAAATCTATTAGCTGGCTGAATCTAACCACCTCAGAAATTCTGTCACAAGTCCACAACCACCTGATGAAGGAGCAGAGTTCGAAAGCCAGTGCTTCCAATTAAAGCTTTTGGGCTATAATCTGGTGTTGTGTGAGTTTTAACTTTGCTGACTCTGTGCTTAGGTCTGGTTCACCACTTCCCTGTGTCAACACTCCCCACCCCCAACCTTCCTACTTTCCTCAATTTCCCAATGTATAGGATGGATATTTGGTCTCCCTTTGAGTCTGGATTGAAGGTGGATGAGTCCTAATATCAGCTCTTTTGGCTGAACATTAACCAATTTTTAAAATTCACAATGGGGCATGGGCATCACTGGCTGGGCCAGCGTTTTTTGCCTGTCCCTAATTGCCCCTTGAGAAGGTGGTGGTGAGGTGCCTTCTTGAACTGCTGCTGTCCATGTGCTATAGGTAGATCCATGATGCCCTTAGGGAGGGAATTCCAGGATTTTGACCCAGCGACACTGAAGGAACAGCAATGTATTTTCATGTCAGGATGTGAGTGGCTTGGAGTGGAACTTGCATGTTCCATGTATCTTCTGTTGAAACTTTATTGCTGGAACAGCACAGCAGGTCAGGCAGCATCCAGGGAACAGGAGATTCGACGTTTCGGGCACAGGCCCTTCTTCAGGAATGAGTCGGCTGAGACAAGGTGGGGGGAGGGGGGATGAAGAAACTGGTGAAGTCCAAGTTCATCCCCTGCGGTTGGAGGGTTCCGAGTCAGAAGATAAGACGCTCCTCCTCCGACCGTCGCGTTGTTGTGGTTTGGCGGTGGATGAGTCCAATGACCTGCATATCCTCGGTGGAGTGGGAGGGGGAGTTGAAATGCTGTGCTACAGGGTGGTTGGGTTGGTTCGTCCGGGTGGCCCAGAGGTGCTCTCTGAATCGCTCTTGCCCTTCCAGATGGAAGTGGCCATGCATTTGGAAGATGCTGTCTAAGAATCTTTGGTGAATTGCCACAGTGCGTTTTGTAGATAGTACACTCTCTGCTACTGAGCGTCAGTGGTTGGGGGAGCAGATGTTTGTAGATGTGATGTCAATCAAGTTGCCATTTCTAGATGGTGCAAAGCTTCTTCAGTGTTGTTGGGATTGCACCCATCAGGCAAGGGGAGAGTATTCCATCGCAATCCAACTTGTGTCTTGTAGATGATGGACAGGCTTTGGGGCGTCAAGAGTTGAGTTAGTCAACTGAGTATTCCTAGCCTCTGACCTGCTCTTGTAGCCACTGTATTTATATGGTGAGTCCAGTTCAGTTTCTAGTCAATGGTAACCCCCCAAGGATGTGGATAGTGGCTGATTCAGAGATGGTTATACCATTGTATGTCAAGGGGTTAGATTGTCTCTTATTAGTCATTACTTGGCATTTGTGTAGCACAAATGTTACTTGTCACCTGCGAACCCAAGCCTGGATATTGTGAGGGTCTTGTTGCTTTTGAATATGAGCTACTCCAGTATCTACGGAGTTGTGAATGGTGCTGAACATTGTGTAACAATTAGTGAGTATCCTCCATTTAACCTTATGATGGAGGGAAGATCAGTGATCAGGCAGCTGAAGATGGTTGGGCCTAGGGTACTACCCTGAGGAACTCCTGCAGAGATAACCAAGAGCTAAGATGACTGACCCCCTAACAGTCACAACCATTTTCCTGTGTGCCAGATATGGCACCAGCCAACGGAGAGATTTCCTCCTGATTTCGATTGATTCCAGTTTGGTTAGGGCTCCTCGGTGTTATACTCACAGCCTTGATGTCAAGGGCTGTCACTCTCACCTCACCCCTGGAATTTAGCTCTTTTCTCCATGTTTGACCCAAGGCTGTAATGGGGTCAGTCACTGTGTGGCCCTAGCGGAAGCCACACTAAGTGTCAGTGAGCAGGTTGGTGCTGTGTCATGGCACTGTTGATGACACCTTCCATGACTTTACCGATGATCACAAGTAGACTGAGGGGTGGTAATTGGCTGGGTTGGATTTGTCCTGCTTTTTTTGTGTGTAGGACATACCTGGAAAATTTTCAATACAGTCGAGAGTGTGGCGCTGGAAAAGCACAGCAGGTCAGGCAGCATCTGAGGGGCAGCAGAATCGACGTTTTGAGCATGAGCTCTTTGTCATTTTCCACATAGCTGGGTAGGTGCCAGTGCTGTAGCTGTTCCCTGGCTCCATCCCACCTCCAGCCAATTTAGTCCAGTCAAAGGAGGCTGACTTCCGGTCATCTCCCAGCCACACTGATGGGTACCAGCCTGTCTGAACAACAGCCATGGTGCGCCCACCCACCCCAGTCTCCCCTGCCTCACCCCTCCAGCTCCTACATTGGTGTGGCCTGGCCACTGAGTCAGATTTCTAATTTGAGAATGTTCGGAATATGTTGCCTCCATTTTGAAACTCTTTCCACTAGATACTGCTGCTTCATTCAAGGAGGGAGACCTCTGATTGGCCCTTCTGCTTCACATACTTTTCAGGATACCTCCCTCCTCTGCTTCCATGTTGGATCTGATCTGAAATCACTCCTGTGGAGCTTTTTAGGAAATAAGCGAGTAATTTTGCTGATTGTCTGTGCCATCACAGCCCTGTCCTCTGGCACTGATGCCCTAAAAGCTCTGAAGATTGTAGGCAAACCACCGGTGACCCTTTCCAACTCCATTGGAGACTTCCCCCTACCAGTTGTAGTCTGTTCTCCTGGACTCCTGTTCTTCAGGGTTTCCAGCTGCCTTGCTAAAGGCACAACCTTTCCCACAGATGGGAAACATGCAATGGACCAGGTGGCACACAACAGTCTGGGCACTTTCACCTCTCTACCCCTAAAACCTGAGTTGATGATACCAGCTCCCCGATAGGCCTCACCCCCTAGGCCTGATAGGTATGTGATTGGAACATTTCCACGCTGCATTGTGGGAAGCAGGACAACGTCAGTCAGGTCGCCGGCAGCTTCTTAGGGGCATTTTTGTTCCTTTTCTCATTCGTAGGATGTGGGCATCACTGGCAAGGTCAGTGTTTGTTGCCTATCCCTAATTGGCCCTTGAGAACGTGGTGATTTGCACCCGATGCTGTCCTTCGGATGTAACTACAACACAATGTATGTTTAGCTCCACTCACTCATCTGAATCATTGACATAATGTTGCTTGATTTCAAGCTGAGGCCTCAGCAAGGCTCCACTCATCAGATCCTGCCAATCAGGCGAAAGTGAGGACTGCAGATGCCGGGGATTAGAGTCAAGATTAGAGTGGTGCTGGAAAAGCACAGCAGGTCAGGCAATATCCAAGGAGCCGGAAAATCGACGTTTCGGGCAAAAGCCCTTCATCAGGAAAATACAGGCAGAGTGCCTGAAGGGTGGAGTGATAAATGAGAGGAGGGTGGGGGTGGGGAGAAAGTAGCATAGAGTACAACAG
>NC_057749.1:21612330-21628528 GCF_004010195.1 Chiloscyllium plagiosum
CCAACAAAGAGACAGGCAAAGCTGGGGCCCATACGTGTGCCCATAGCTGCCCCTTTGGTCTGGAGGAAGTGGGAGGATTCGAAGGAGAAATTGTTAAGGGTGAGGACCAGTTCAGCCAAACGAATGAGAGTGTCAGTGGAAGGGTACTGTTGGGGACATCGGGAGAGAAAGAAATAGAGGGCTTGGAGGCCCTGGTCATGGCAGATGGAAGTGTAGAGGGATTGGATATCCATGGTGAAGATGAGGTGTTGGGGGCCGGGAAATGGAAGTCTTGGAGGAGGTGGAGGGCGTGGGTGCTGTCTCGAACATATGTGGGGAGTTCCTGGACTAGGGGGGAATAGGACAGTGTCGAGGTAGGTAGAGATGTTCAAATGGGCTGCTTTACCAATGGTGTCAAGCTTCTTGAGTGTTGCTGGAGCTGCACACAGTGAGGCAAGAGGCTATAGTTTAATATGTTCTGCCTCCCTACCTTCTTAATAGAGGGGTTATGTTTGTTACTTTCCTGTGTGATGGAACGTTTCCTGAATCAAGGAAATTTGGAAAATTAATCTCAGTGCAACTCAGTAGCCACCTCCTTTCAGATGAGTCAATCTGAATCTGCCAATCCCAGTTCCATCAGATTGTTCAGTAGTGATTGTAATTTCACCGAGTTCCTTGCGTTTTCTTGTCCTGATTCATAACTATTATCGGATTGTGTTTGTTATCTTCTACAGTGAAGATGGATGCAATATACTTTTTTCTTTGCATCTGTCCATTTCCTTGGAGCTCTCTTGTATATCTTCAGCCCTTGTTTGTGTTTGTCCACATGGTATCCATATCTCAATTTCTGTCCCTTGGTACTGCTTCCAGGCAAAGATCATATCGGCCAGTGTTTCCTATTGTCTGAGAAACTTACAATCAATCCCTTTAGTGATTCAAACTCTTAAAAGGCCCTTTCAACATTCTTAAAAGCGATCTCAGATTTGCAAACATTTTAAAGAAATTCACAAGTTGTAGTTACTCTGCGTCTAGGGCAAACGTTGTCACACTTGTATTTGGCACTTTTCATAACCTCATGATTCCCAAAGCCCTTTGCAGCCAAAGATGTCATCACCACAAACATAACAACAGACCTTAGACAGTCAGATACTGATGGACAGATTGCCTGTCTCAGAGCCACTTTGTCAAACAACCCTGATTGAATTGGAGGTCTCAGCGTCTCACTGCAGTGAAAGTTCTGCTCAGGCAAAATAAAGTGTTGCAGTCCCTCTGTTCAACAACAGAGGCCAGCATTGATCTATCTTAAGCTCTCCACAGCTCTCCTTACAGAAATGGGTCAAACTATACAGTACTGATCTCAGCGACAGTGGATCAATCAGACCTTGTCTGTAACAGAGGTTTTAGATTCAATCCCCTACAGTGTGGAAACAGGCCCTTCGGCCCAACCAGTCACCAACCCACCCAGACCCATTTCCCTCTGACTAATGCACCTAACACTATGGGGCAATTTAGCATGGCCAATTCACCCTAATCTGCATTCTTTGGACTGTGGGAGGAAACCCACGCAGACACAGGGAGAGTGTGCAAGCTCCACACAGTCACCCGAGGCTGGAATCAAACCTGGTACCCTGATGCTATGAGGCAGCAGTGCTAGCCACTGAGCCACACCTTAAATACATCATCTGGGTCAACATGACACCAATTGTTAAAGTTCACTTGAAAATGTAACTTTTAAATGTTCTGTGATTTACATATGAAAGAACTGAAACCAACATGTTCATTCTGAAAGATGAGAGACTTAACAAACAATCCAGGTCTTTTTCAATACATAATTTCAGTTATATCACACTTTTGCTATAAATTCTGTGTCTTACAATTGTGTCCTCCACAACCACCTGATGACAGCTAGTGCTTCCAAATAAACCTGTTGGATTATAACTTGGCATTGTGTGATTTTTAACTTTGACCTTTGAAGGGATTCAGGCATGGAGTGAGGAAAATGATGGGCACTGCTGGATTTAGAAGGGAAAATATGTTTCAGGACTTTGGAAACAAAAATAATATAGTGATGTGAGACACCTGAAATAAACTGCAAAGTTTATATAAAATTTTTATTTCACTGCAGACATTTCTAACGAAATATCATAATGAAATATTCTACTTCTTATATCATATTGATTTAAATTTCAAGTTGACAGCAGTCTTCGCTTTCTGGATGCTATGTGTTTGAGTCCCACTCCCGCTTAATGCAATGACCCTGCAGTGGGTGAGGTGCTGTATGTCAAATGAGACATCATTGAACTGAGTCGGCTGAATGTTTGAAAGTCCATCGCTTTCCCTGGAAGAGGGGACATTACCCCATGATTGTTTCTCCATCTGAAACCATGGCCATTCACCCCCGTCACTGCTTATGGGCTCTTGCTGTGCCCCGAAATGAGAGTCTGTCCCCATACTTGCAGCTGCTGAGAGGGAGCGGGGGGGGGGGGGGGGGGTGGAAGAAGGACATGTTCAGGGTATGTAATGTACTGCAGCAGGGGAGAGACAGCTGCAGTATTAATTACAGAGAGGACTGTTTCAAAAGGAGATGCATGTGCCAGACTGAGAGATTATCTGTCAGAATTAGAAATTACAGCTGAGCAGATAGAAAAATGATATGCTTTTAAATGGATTTAAATGGATTCCCACCATCGTGAGAGGATTGAGTAAGACTGGCATTGCTATGGCGCCTTTCAAAACCACCATGGAATACTTTGTAAAGTGCAGTCACGATTATAGTGCAGGGCTCTGCACAGTACGATCCCACAAAGAGCTGTGGGATAATCACCAGGCCACCTGTGTCAGTGATGTCATTTGGACTATTCCGCCCCCCCCCCCCCTCCTTTATTTTTGCAAATGAACGGGAATACATTGTAGCCTTTGGCATCACCTGGACCAGGTTTAGGAGTAGGTCACTTTGTCCAAGTCTCTTTACTTGCCCACAGGAGGCAGCATTGAGCTTTCTGCAGGGAATTGATTATAAATTCAAATAATATAACAACACCACCCACGCAACACTGGTGATTCTGAGGATGTCTGGTCTTAAAATCAAGATCCTAACCATGATCAGATCTGTCCTTGTTTTGTTACAAGTCAGAAACATGCCACATAAAGTGTGTTGTGGAACATTTTAAAGTTCTTGGGACATGGGTGTTACTCAATCGGCCCGCAATTATTGCCCATCCCTAGTTGCCCCCTGAGAAAGTGGTGGTGAGCTGCCTTCTTGAACCACTATAGTTCCTGTGCTGCGGGCTGACCCCAGTTGCCCGTAGAGAGGGCATTCCAGGATTTTGACCCAGCGACAGTGAAGGAACGGCAATGTATTTCCATGTCAGGATGGTGAGTGGCTTGGAGGGGAGCTTGCAGGAGGTGGTGTTCTCAAGTAATTACTGGCCTTGCCCTTTGAGATGGAAGTGGTCATGGGTTTAGAAGGTGCTGCCTGAGCATCTTTGGTGAATTTCTGCAGTGCATCTTGATAACGATACACATTGCAGCTACCGAGTATTAGTAGTTGAGGAAGTGGACGTTTGTGGTGTCAATCAAGTGGGCTGCTTTTCAAGCTCCTTGAGTATTGTTGCTCATCCAGACAAGTGGGGAGTATTCCATCCCAGTCCTGGTGTGTACCTTGTCGAGGGTGGACAAGCTCTGAGGAATCAGGAGGTGGGTTACTCAGCGGAGAGTTCACAGCCTCGGGCCTTCTTTTCAAGGAATCACAGAATTGTTACAGCACAAAAGGAGGCCATTTGGCCGACTGTATCAGCTCTTCCAGTCAGCACCATGAGTGCAAATCATCTCCTGCCTTTTCCCCACATGCCCACATTTCATATGGAATCCCGACAGTGTGGAACTAGGCCATTCAGCCCATCAATGGGGGTGGCATGGTGGTTCAGTGGTTAGCACTTCTGCCTCACAGCGCCAGGGACCCAGGTTCGATTCCTGTCTCGGGGGACTGTCTGTGTGGAGTTTGCACACTCTCCCCGTGTCTGCGTGGGTTTCCTCCCATAATCCAAAGATGAGCAGGTTAGGGTGAATTGGCCGCGCTAAATTGCTCATAGGGATAGGTGCATTAGTCAGAGGGAAATGGGTCTGGATGTGTTCCTCTGCAGAGGGTCGGTGTGGACTTGTTGGGCCGAAAGGCCTGTTTCCATACTATAGGGAATCTAATCTAATCTAATCTTTAAACAAAAAGTCCACACTGACCCTCCGAACAGCATCCCAGCCAGGCCCACCCCATCCCTGTAACCCTGCACAACCCGCTTAGCCAGCACATCCTTGAACGCTGTGGGCAATTTCCCATGGCTAATCCAGCTAACCTACACATTTTTGGACTGTGGGAGAAATCTGGAGCACCCAGAGGAAACCCATGCAGACACGGGGAGGGCATGCAGAATCCACACAGACAGTCATCTGAGGGTGGAATCAAACCTGGGTCCCTGGTGCTGTGAGGCAGCAGTTTTAACCACTGTGCACCCCCACCTCCCATAATGATACATTATTAATAATACCTAGTAATGCTAAATGATAATGTGAAGTCACAATAAGTTTGGTAGCACCTTTGCCTCTGGCTGAGTGAACTGTAGATAATGAACGCACAATCCAGGCATGAAACTCCAACACTGCATTGAGATGGCACCGCACTGCTGGGGGTGCCGTCTTTCAGGCAGCACACGAAACTGACTGCTGAATGTTAAACTCTAGGCTGCAGCAGGACGCTTTCAGGCACCATTGCAATGTAATCTTCCCCCAGACCAGAACCCAAGGCACTCTCACACCAACAGCCTGAAGGGTTTGAGCTAATCTCAGAAGTTGGAGGGTTGAAGCCAGCTCTCAGACACGGTTGCATTCTAGTGTGCATTTAATAATCTGTGCTGATCCATGTCAAAGCACCTCCCCATCATTACAATTGTAAATCTAAGGCCAGTACAAGAAAGATGGGCTGAACATCCCTCAGTTGTGCTGCCCTTATTTGTTGGGTGGGGAATTGCTACATTTATCTTAAGTATATTTTTGCCACATTAAAGGTGTGATAAATTGATGTTGTTGTTAAGTACTGACATTCCATGCCCTGCCTTGCTGTGCTGGTGTTTTCTAATCTACCTGTTCAGAAACGTTAATACACATCTCTGGAGCAGGTGGGACCTGAAGCCGGGTGTCCTTGGAGCAGAGATTGGGACGCTGCCACTGCACTACAAGAACCCCCTGCCTTTCTGTCCGTGTCTAGAGAGATCAGTGTGGGGTTCGATGTTTGACTAAGAGACGCAAGCTCACTGTGTTCGAGTGGTTAAGGCTCAGCATAGACTCCGCGCAAACTGAGAAGGTACTGCAGAAACCACAAGTTATTAAAATGAGTGCCGATGTTCTGTGATGTGTTTTAAAACTCTGCAGGTGAAAGCTCTTCCTCAACTCGAAATCGCGGTCTTTCTGCAGAGGTGCAGGACGATTCTTTGCAAATCTTACTCTCACATATACTCAGTAAGGCATTCAACAAGGTTACCCATGGGATACTAATTAGCAAGGTTAGATATCACATGGAATGCAGGGAGAACTAGCCATTTGGATACAAAACTGGCTCAAAGGTAGAAGACAGAGGGTGGTGGTGGAGGGTTGTTTTTCAGACTGGAGGCCTGTGACCAGTGATGTGCTACAAGGTCGGTGCTGGGCCCACTGCTTTTTATATAAATGATTTGGATGTGAACATAGGAGGTATAGTTAGTAAATTTGCAGATGACACCAAAATTGGAGGTGTAGTGATAGTGAAGAAAGTTAGCTCAGAGTTTGACCAGATGGGCCAATGGACTGAGGAGTGGCAGATGGAGTTTAATTCAGATAAATGTGAGGTGCTGCATTTTGGAAAGGCAAATCAGGCAGGACTGAGACACTTAATGGTAAGGTCCTTGAGAGTGTTGCTGAGCAAGGAGACCTTGGAGTGCAGGTTCATAGTTTTTCGAAAGTGGAGTCCCAGGCAGACAGGATAATGAAGAAGGTGTTTGATATGCTTTCCGTTATTGGTCAGAGCATTGAGTATAGGAGTTGGGAGGTCATGATGTGGCTGTACAGGACATTGGTTAAGCCACTTTTGAAATATTGCAGGCAGTTCTGGTCTCCCTGTTTTAGGAAGGAGTTTGTGAAACTTGAAAGGGATCAGAAAAAACTTACAAAGATGTTGCTAGGGTTGGACGGTTTGAGCTAGAGGGAGATGCTGTGTAGGTGGGGCTGTTTTTACTGTAGTGTCAGAGGCTGGAGGGGTGACCTTATAGGGGTGTATAAAATCATGAGGGGCATGGATAGGGTGAATAGTCAAGGTCTTTTTTCTAGGATGGGCTAGTCCAAAACTAGAGGATATAGTTTAAAGATGAGAGTGGAAAGATTTAAAAGGCATCTAAGGGGTAACATTTTCATGCAGAGGGTGGTGTGTGTATGGAATGCACAGCATCTGCAGACCTCACTTTCTCCTCGAAGATTTCAACCTACTGCGAATCCTCTTACAAGGATGCCTTCCTTGAAGAAGCTCTCTGCCTGGTGGAGGCTGGTACAATTACAACATTTAAAAGGCATCTGGATGGGTATATGAACAGGGAGGGTTTAGAGGGATATGGGCCAGATGCTGGCAAATGGGACGAGGTCGACATAAACGAGTTGGACCAAAGGGTCTGTCCCATGCTATTCTCAGCTATTAGAAGGGGGCATAGCTTTAAATTAAGGGGGGGTAGGTATAGGACAGATGTTAGGGGTAGGTTCTTTACTCAGCGAGTCGTGAGTTCATGGAATGCCCTGCCAGTAGCAGTGGTGGACTCTCCCTCATTATGGGCATTTAAGCGGGCATTGGATAGGCATATGGAGGATAGTGGGCTAGTGTAGGTTAGGTGGGCTTGGATCGGCGCAACATCGAGGGCCGAAGGGCCTGTACTGCGCTGTATTCTTCTATGTTCTATGTTCTATACTGTACAGCTCTCTGACTCTGTATCTTACAATCAATCACTTTGTATGGTATGATCTGCCTGTACTACACGCAAAACACATTTCATTGAACTGAGTTACGTGTGACATTTATAAATAGATAAAATGGGTTAAATATAAATCAAGCAGCACAGCAGTTTGGAACAAAGGAACCCAAGGATTGGTAGCCAAAGCAGTTGAATAGACTGAGGCCAATCCAGGAATAGGCAACATACAAATATGTTACAAAGTTGTGAGGCTGTCATCTGTCCCACCTAACAGCATGGGACAGACCCTTTGGTCTAACTCGTTTATGTCGACCCGAGCTGTCTCAGACTGAAAGCTCATTGAAGCTGGACAGGCTGAGTGAGAGAGTTTGTTTGCAAAGTTTAATAAGAAAAGTCTACACTTGACCGTAACTGCTGCTTTTTCCTGATATTTTGTGTCAACAAAATCTGTCACAGGTTCAGGGGAAACAAAAAAAACCCCCAAGAACAAGGAAAGAGTGTGGTAAAAGAGGGCGTAGGGGAAGAATTCACTAAGGTGCATTCTGTTTCCTCTGTGTGTGAAAATGCACGCTTGGTCAAAAGGTAGGTTTACCACTCAGTGACTTCATATGTCATGGATAACCAATGCTGTTCCAGGAAAATAAAGTAACAAGAACAAGCAGTAATTTTTAACAATTAACTTCTTTTAAAATATTAAACATGGGCATTTCTCTGGTTACCTGTCACTAAAGTTTCCATTGAGAAAGCAGCGGTGAGCTCCCTTTTTGAACCACTGCCGACTGCCATTTAAACCCATGACCTAATCTGACACCTCATTGCCAGTCGTTATATAACAGCTTCGTTTTCTCCACTGCACCATGTAAAAGAATCAGTCTTACGCTCAGACGCCCCCTAACAGTACCGGTTCCATGGGGATATAAATGTTTTCTGTTCCGTTCTGCATAAAGCACAAGTAGTTGATAAATTACACATGAATAAAGAGCAAAGGCAGCCACTGACTGTGCAACAACTGAGATCAATCAATGGAATTCCCCAACTGCTGGCAATGTGGGTCCTGTCTGAAGTGGTTTTATGAGAACCCATGCTTATAGTTGCTATAGTAATAAAAGCACGGTACCGTGGATGCTGGAGATCTGAAGCAAAAACAAGAAGTGCTGGACAGACTCAGTAGGTGTGGAGAGATAAGACAGAGGTAACGTTTTGAGTTAGATCTGAGTTTTCTTCAGAACGGAAGGAGTTGGAGGCCGGTGCTGGGAAAGTGTGCGTATTTATGTTGCTCACAAAGAGGGAGAAGGAGCAGGTGGGACAGATGGGGAGGGTGCACAGAGTAAAAGCAAAGGGAGTGCTGATGTTAGTAGAGGAACGCTATAGATGAAAGATAGGTGTTAATGGTAGGCATTAATAGCAGTAAGTAGCAGGGTGCTGTTGAGAGTGAACCCATGCAAACAAGACACTGAGAGGGAATGGGTGGAGGAAGGGGAATAGAGGGCATTTAAAATTGAGAATAACGTTCCTGGTCTGAAGTTGTTGAACTCAAAGTTGCATCCTGAAGGCCATAAATCACCCTGAGTGGGAAATGAGGTGCTGTCCCTTCATTTTGCATTCGGTGGAGAAGGACAGGAATATTTGCACGACAGCATTGCAACGGCAAGCACTGGAAGGTCAGGGTCGTTCTGAACCGAGCGGACCAGTGGTCATTCAGGTTGTGTTTGGCCTCACCAATATGGAGGAGGCTGCATTCTGAGCAGTGAATCCAGCAAGCTGGGTGAAAGAGACTAAAGTAAAGGCTGCTTGGTTTGGAAGGATTTGATGTTTTGTGGTTATAATTCCCATCCTGTGGAATTTCAGCAGTTATTGTGTTTCTCCCTGAGGAGGATCAGAGTATCAGCTCTCCCCAGTCTTGGAGTGTGGAGGTCATACGGACAAGTTGCATTCCAATGACATCGGCCACGATCCTGGGAGACATGACAGCACTGAGGCAGAGCTGCACTGTCACACACAGTGGGCTGGAGCTTTCCAGAGGTTGGCTCAGTCCTGTTTGTATCCACGGAGGGTTTAACTCCATGAGACCAATGTGACCGTCCTGAACTATCTTCCTTCTTCATGTGCCACACCCCTACTGCGCCCCTCCCCCCTTGTCAGGCATTAGTCTGATTCTTCCACTCACCCGCACCAGACATTCTCACCACTTCCTGGGATCCCTGGTGGTACTGCCATCTTTAACAGGCTGGTCAAATACTAGCACCTGGAGCTGCCTTGCACGGTAGGAGGCACTCGCTCTGAACATGGTAGATAGAGGGGAAATTGATGCGTATGTCCCCTCCTTGCCCCATTGTGGAGAGGGACCTGGTGAATGGGGTTCCGCGGGTGGGGGGGATATCCTCATTCTCTCGGGGTCGCCAGAGGAGGCCATGACTCCTGACCCTGCCATGGTCAGAGCGGTGTCGAGACATGGTCAATGACTTGCTCTACTCTGCCATTATAATTTGCCACCAGTTGCCCTTTCCTACTTTACACTATGTGTAACTGCGCACACCTCCCACCAAGGCTCACCCTCTCACTGTCGCCCCCCCACCCCGATTGGCGTTCATTTCCTCGCATCCCGCCTCGCCAGAGAAATTCCTTACTGCTGGATTGAAACTTGAAATTAATTAGGAAAAGGCAAAAATATCTTGAAGTAGGATATGAATTTGAGGGTTATGAGTGATGAGTAGGGTGTGGCAATTCATCCTGAGTATCATTGCAGTAAATAGACAGCAGCAGTTCATGAAAGGCAACTGTCCACCAACTTCTCAAGGACACTTAGGGATGGGCAATTATTGCCAGCGATGCCCATATCCCATGAAACAAAGGAAAGGTCTGTCAGGGAGAGGTAGGGAGGTTAGGCAACTCTTACCCCTGATGCTGGGATTGTGGCCCACGTGCTGATGAACTAGATTTAAAATGGCGTTACTTATACAGTTGGAGAGTCATAGAGATGTACAGCACAGAAACAGACCCTGTGGTCCAATTCGCCCATGCCAAACAGATATCCTAACCTAATCTAGTCTCTTTTGCCAGCACTAGGCTTCCTATTCATATACCTATCCAGATGCCTTTTAACTGCTGTAACTCTACCAGCCTCCACCACTTCCTCTGGCAGCTCATTCCATACACGCACCACCCTCTTGCATGAAAAAGTTACCCCTTAGGTCCCTTTTAAATCTTTGCGCTTTCACCTTAAACCTATGCCCTCTAGGTTTCGACTCCGCTATCCTGGGGAAAGACCTTAGGTAAAAAGGTAAAAATTCACCCTATCCATGCCCGTCATGATTTTATAAACCTTTATAAGGTCACCCCTTAGCCTCCGATATTCTAGAGAACACAGCCCCAGCCTAATCAGCCTCTCCCTCTCGCTCAAACCCTCCAACCCGGGCAACATCCTTGGGATTGAAAAATTCAACAAGAGCCTGAGGGTAGATTTACCTCATTCTTTCCTTGGGCATTTCAATATGCATCCTATAAAAATAATGATATATAATTGATAGGCCGGGTAAGATCAATGAACATATCTCAAGCCATACTAGCTGGAGGATTATGACAGGACACTTTCTCCCTTTCTAACATCCCCACTGCCTACACTTAGCCATTCAATAGAACACCAAAATAACCCATCCCTTAATATTACACAGCTGCTTTCCCCATACGTTCCTCCCTCCCGCCCTCAAGAGCTGAATGCAGTCCTGCATGGGCACATTGACATCATTTTCCAGTCACTGAACTGGAAGGATGCAGGCATGTCCTCTGTTCCACATCTGTTCCAGTTTTGTACGATATCCTCTGACGTAATGTTCCAAGATTAGTTCTGACTGTGAACGTGTGCTATATGTAACTCCATATCCATGAGGGTTAAAATAATTACCAAGCGTACCATTTTTTAGATAGATTGATAGAGAAGGAAATGGTTGTTCAAGTGATAACATCTTTGTAAATTCCTGAAGAGAAAGTTGGCACATGCCTGTAACTGAAGAATTATAAGTTACCTACAAATTAGGAGCAGTGGATGATTCAGGTTCTCAAGCCTGCATTGCCATTCAGGTGCTGAAGGAGGGTTGCACCTGAAACATCGATTTCCCCACCTCCTGATGCTGCCTGGCTTGCTGTGTTCTTCCTGCCTCCTGCCTGTCTACTTTGGATTCTAGCATCTGCAGGGTTTTTTTTTGTCTCCATTCAATAAGATCATAGCAGATCTAATTTAACCTCCAAGCTACATTCCCCAATGGTGGCACAGTGGTTAGCACTGCTGCCTCACAGCGCCAGAGACCTGGGTTCAATTCCCGCCTCAGGCGACTGACTGTGTGGAGTTTACACGTTTTCCCCCGGGTCTGTGTGGGTTTCCTCCGGGTGCTCCGGTTTCCTCCCACAGTCCAAAGATGTGCAGGTCAGGTGAATTGGCCATGCTTAATTGCCCGTAGTGTTAGGTACGTTAGTCAGAGGGAAATGGGTCTGGGTGGGTTACTCTTCAGAGGGTACGTGTGGGCTGAAGGGCCTGTTTCCACACTGTAGAGAATCTAACCTACTCACCTCCATGCAACTCCCAACTCACGCCAGTGTGGTTAAAATGGCCAATTCAAGCAGCAATTAATGTGACACCCATATCCATGAATATAATGAACAAATATTTATTTATTTTCAGGAATGGCATGATCACTTCAGGATCTTCAGACAGCTTTCTCTCGATTATAGGAGAAACAGTCTGAGAGAGAGTAAGCCCAAACAAGTTCTTGCAGACTGAGAAAACTGATTTGTCCTCAATTCAGTTCTAGCTGGTCTTTTATTAATATTATCCAGATGTAATCAGGTGTGGTGAATTTCTTTAAAATGTGTTGTTCCACCACAGCAGTTCCACATCAAAATCACACCCACCATTGGCCTCCAGAGCCAATTATGCTCCAATTTCCTTGGCCTGATAATTTATATTCCCATCAGTACAGGCGTTGGTGTGAAAACTGTATAAGTCACTGGATTTCCTGAAGCTCGCTGAGATACAATTACATCAGTAGGAGGCATGATGACTCAGTGGTTAGCACCTCAGGAACACAGGTTCAAATCCAGCCTCGGGTGACTGTCTGTGTGGAGTATGCAAATTCTCCCCGTGTCTGCGTGGGTTTCCTCCGGGTGCTCTGGTTTCCTCCCGCAGTCCAACGATGTGCAGGTTAGTTAGATTGACCATGCTAAACTGCCCATGATGTGCAGGCTAGGTAGGTTAGCCAGGGGAAATGCAGGTTTACAGGGATGGGGTGGGCCTGGTTGGGCTGCTGTTCAGAGAGTCAGTGTTCACTCGCTGGGCTGTACAGATTCTATGATTCTATGATAATTTTGGGCTGTGGAAGAATTTTTTTTAGAAGTTGTTCATGGGATCTGGGTGTCACTGGCTGGGCCAGCATTTTTTGCCCATCCCAGAGGATAGTTAAGAGTCAACCGCATTGCTGTGGGTCTGGAGTCACATGTAGGCCAGACCAGGTCAGGATGGCAGTTCCCCTCCCTAAAGGACACTACTGAACCACCTGAGATTTTCCTGATAATCAGCAATAGATTCATAGTCATCATTATAGTCTTAATCCCAGATTTGTATTGAATTCATTTCCACCGTCTACAATGGCGGGATTTAAACCCAGGCCTCCAGAACATTAACTCTGATGAACAGTCAGTCGACACGAAACATTCACTCTGATTTCTCTCCACAGATGCTGCCAGACCTGCTGACATTTTCCAGCAATTTCTGTTTTTTTGCCCCCAGAACACTATCTGAGTCTCTGGGTTAACAGTCCAGTGATAATATCACTACGCCATCGCCTTCCCATTGGTCAATATTTTCAGCCCATTTCTCCTTGGCAATTCATAAATTTTGGTGTCCCATATTCCAATTGTCCATCAACCTCAGACAACCTTTGATTCCCCCACGTCTGACAGGAATCTATCCACAGCTCTGTGTGTGTGTGTGTAAGACTGAAGTTGCTGTTCCTTTAATGATTAATATCACGTACACTTCCCATGAGCAATTCCATACACGCATGTGCACATAGATGCGGGACCACAGCATTTGTGTAAAAAGAAAATTATTCTCCTAATCTCTGGCCTAGAAGGGCAAACCTTCATTTTAGAACAGCACCATCTAGCTCTGGATCCAACCACTCGATGCACTTCAATCAATTGGGCGGCACGGTGGCTCAGTGGTTAGCACTGCTGCCTCACAGCACCAGGGTCCCAGGTTCGATTCCAGCCTCGGGTGACTGTGTGGAGTTTGCACATTCTCCCCGTGTCTGTGTGGGTTTCCTCCGGGTGCTCCGGTTTCCACCCCCAATCCAAAGATGTGCAGGAATTGGCCATGCTAAATTGCCCACAGTGTTAGGTGCTTTAGTCAGAGGTAAATATAGGGTAGGGGAATGGGTTTGGGTGGGTTTCTCTTCAGAGGGGCGGTGTGGACTTGTTGGGCCGAAGGGTCTGTTTCCACACTGTAGAGAATCTAATCTAAATTGCCTGTAGTGCTAAATGCATTGGTCTGGGAAACGAGTCTGGGTGGGTTGCTCTTTGGAGGGTCGGTGTGGACTGGTTGGGCTGAAGGGCCTGTTTTCACACTGTAGGGAATCTAATCTAAAGTCACCCTTCACTCTTTAAATCTCCAATGGAGACAAGCCCAAACTGCAACTCACTCAACAATCTAGTAAAGTTCCTTTGGGTATCTCTGGCATTTGGAGGTGGCTCACCACACCATTATTTTTTAAGGACAGTTACAGATAAGCAATAAATGATAACCTATCCATCAGGATGCCGGGGTCCCCTGAATGAAATTAAAATGTCCAAGATCCCACAACAGCTCGAAATGCCGTGCAGCTGAGATGAGGAACAAGGCACAGGTACTAAGCACAAGGAACCATCTCCCTCAAAAAGGGAACGTAGAAACTAGGAAAACCTCGAGGAGGAAGAATGTCAGCACGTAAATATGTGTGTTCTGCAGAAGTAAAATATTGTTTTACGGAACTAACTTAAAGCATCCCAAAACAAGTTGAGGCACTCTGTCATGGGAGGGCGCCTGACAGCAAACCCATATAGTGCGGCCGATGACCAAACGCTTAGTCAGAGGGATCGGTTTTCAGACAGGTGCTTCAAGGCAGAAGGAGAGCCAGTGAGGCAGAGACATTGCGGGAGGGAATTTCAAAGGGTAGCCACTAGGCAGCTGAAGGGTGATGGCGGTCCGAGGGGGCGGCAGCAGAGTGGAGTGGGAGTGAAGTTGAAACCAGAGGCAGAATGACTCAAAGAGTGACGTGAGCTTGGCTGCTCAGTAACAAGGTTAGAGACTGGTTGGGAGAGAGACAGAATCCAATGTGCTTACTTCTATCATTGTTAGAAATAGAGTGAGAATGAGAAATCTGATTTTGGTGAGTAGTGGGTAAATTTGTATAATTGCTTCCTAAGATTATAGTCTGTAGTCAGTAAGGTTCAAAATGGCAGGAGAACTCAGCTCTGTGGAATACTCTTCCTGCGGTATGTGGGAAACAAGCCCAATCTGTTCCTCATAAGACAACCAACTCATCAATCGAGGGACACCTCCCAGTGACCATTTGTGCAGGAAGTGTGTTCAGCCACAGCTCCTGATTTGTCACCTAGAGTGCCTGGAGCAGTGAATAAACTCACTATGGAACATCCATGAGACCGATAGTGTCATGGATAGAATGTTTAGTGAGTTGGTCGCACCAGCAGTGAGAGGCCTGTCATGACCCACATCAACTCTAGCCTCCCAGCTTGCCTCGATCCCCTGCAGGTTGCCTAGTGGCAAAGTAGGTCCACAGCAGGCACCATTTCCCTAGCTCTACACTCATCCCTGGAATATCTGGACAACAAGGCCCCCTACCTTTCAAGCACTTACTCATCGACTAAAGCTCTGCCTTCAACACCATAATCCCTACCAGACTAATCCCAAAACTCCGAGACCCAGGTCTCGGCTCTGTCCTCAGAAATTGGATCCTCAGCTTCCTGATCCAAGGACCAGTGATCAGTGAAGATAGACAACAGCACCTCCTCCATGATAACTCTCAACACTGAAGACCCCCAAGAATGAGCTCCCTCCTAAACTCCCTGTACAAACATAACTGTGTAACCAAATTCCAAACACACACCATCTACAAGTTTGCAGACGACCACCACCATGGTAGTATCAAGCAATGATGAGTCAGAATAGAGAAAGGAGATAAGGGGGCTGGTGTTGTGGTGCAATGATAAAAATCTCCCTCTCAATGCCGACAAAGCGAAAGAACTGATCATTGACTTCAGGAAGAGAGGAGGAGAACATGCCCTGTACCTACGTCAGCAAAGCTGAGGTAAAGCGGGTCGAGAGCGTCAAGTTCCTCGGAGTGACGATAACTGACAACCTGCCCTGGACCTCCTGCGTAGATGCTACAATCAAGAAGGCACAACAAGGGCTCCTCTTCTTCGGGCAGTTCAGGAAATTCAGCATGTCCATAAGGACCCTCACCAAGTCCTGTAGATGCATTCTATCCAGGTGCAATACAGCCTGATACAACTGCTCTGCCCAGGACTGTAAGAAACTAAAGAAGGTTGTGTGCACAGCCCAGATGATCACGGAAGCCAACCTCCCATCCATGGACTCCATTTATGCACCTTGTTGTGGCGGAAAGGCTGCCTACATTATCAAAGACCCCTCCCACCTCAGTCATGCTCTCTTCCTACCTCTTCCACCAGGCAGAAATTACAGAAGCTTGAACACAGGCATCAACAGGTTCAAGAACAGCTTCTTCCCTGCCGTTACTGGACTGATGAATGGACCAGGCGAAAGTGAGGACTGCAGATGTTGGAGATCATAGTCTAGATTAGAGTGGTGCTGGAAAAGCACAGAAAGTCAGGCAGCGGCTGAGGAGCAGGAAAATCGACATTTCGGGCAAAAGCCCTTCATCCTAATGTTGGTTTTTGCCCGAAACATTGATTTTCCTGCTCCCCTGATGAATGGACCACTCTAACTACAAATAATGTTGATCTTGCTTTGTACACTTGCTGTGCGGCTGTAACCTTGTACACCTTGCCTGTCTAAGCACCCTATTATCTCCATGTCCTACAATCTGCCGGTACTGCTCGCAAAACAAATCTTTTCACTGTACTTAGGTACATATGACTGCAATAAATTAAATCAAATCAGAATCCTGGCAGGAAGTTTTTATGGTGCAACTCTGGAGGGTTTAAATTAA
>NC_057749.1:21628577-21659251 GCF_004010195.1 Chiloscyllium plagiosum
AGAGGGGGGGGGGGGGGGTGGGGGGTGGGGGGGGGGGGGGGGGGGGGGGGTAGGAAATAGGTCAGGATATGGAGTGCTTGATGAGAAGAGAGGGCTAAATCAAATAAGGCTGATGGGAAGAGCAGGCAGGTGCAGATTAATGAAGATGGCAGGGCTAGTAATCCGAAGTGTATTTATTTTATGGGAAGATGGATAACAGATAAGGCAGATGAGCTGAGAGCCTGAATTAGTAAATGGGACTACATTGTGGTGGCCATTACAGAGACTTGTTGAGGGAAGGGCAAGACTGGCAGTTCAACGTTTCAGGTATGATAGAGAGGGATTTAAAGGGGAGGGGGGGAAGTTGCATTACTGATTAAGAGAATGATGGAGCTGTACTAACAGAGGACATCATGGAGGGCTCGTCCAGCGAGGTCATATGGTAGAACTCAGAATGAAAAAGGTGCAATCACTACAATGGGATTATATTATAGGCCTCCCAATAGAGAGCAGGAATTAGGGGAACAGATATGTAAGCAGATCATGGGAAAATATAATGAGTGATCTGAATTGCCCCAATATTGAGGAGTCCCTTAGTGCCAGGGCCTTGGATTGGGCAGAACCTGGGAGCTGCCAATCTAGTTTAAACCCTCCTAAAAAAACTCTAGCAAACCTCCTGCCGAGGATATTGGTGTCCCTCCCGTCCTCCTTGTACAGGTCCCACCTTCCCCAGAAGGTATCCCAATGATCCACAAATCCTAAGGATGGATTCTTGAAACAACATGTAGATAGTCTGACTCGGGAAGCGACTATATTAGACCTTGGACTAGGAAGTGAGCCTGAGGCAGTGGAGGAGCATTTTGGGAACAAGTGGTGAGTTTTAAAATAGTTATGGGGAAAGGATAAGACCGACCCCATCAGGTGAAAGTGCTTAACCGTATTTGGCAGGGACTGAAGAAATTAGATTGGAGGTGGCTGTTTGAGGGTAGATCAACCTCAGACACAGGGGAGTCTTTTAACAGCCAGTTGACCAGAGTTCAGGTCCAGCATGATCCTGTGAGGATGCATAAGAATGGCAAAATTCAGGAACCTTGGATGACGAATAATGTTGTAAAAAGAAAGAGGAAACATCCGTGAGGTTTAGAAAACAGGAACTAAACAATGACGTTGGGTAGCAGAAAGGAATCAGGAATTAACTTAAAAAAGAAAGTAAGATGACGAGAAGGAGCCGTGACATGTCCTTGGAAGTTAGAATTAAGGAGAATCCAAAAGCATTTTATTCATATATTAGAAGCAAGTGAGTATGAAGGGAAAAGGTAGGTCCACTCAAGAACAAAGGAGGGAATTTATATTTGTCACCAGAGGAAATGGATGAGGTCCCTAATGAGAATGTCATGTTGGTATTCACCAGGGAGAAGGATATGGATGCTGATAAGATAGGGACGTGTTTGTTGCTATTCTAGGACATGACGATATTCAGGAGCTGTTGGGCGTCTTGTGAAACATCAAAGTAGTTAAATCCACAGGTCCTGATAGGCTCAATCCCAGAATACTGAGGGAGGAAAGGGAGGATATCGATGAGGCCTTGACAGAGAACTTTGCATCCTGTTTAGGCACAGCAATTGTGCCAACACCGGAGTCAATGTTGACCCTTTGTTCAAGAAGGGCAACAGGGATAATGCAGGAAATTATAGGCAAGTGAGCCATCCATCAGTGCTGGGAAATTATTGCAGAAGGTTCTCAGGGACAGGATTTACTTGCATATAGATTCATAGAGTCACACAGCACAGAAACAGACTCTTCACACCAACTCGTTCATGCTGACCAGATTTTCCACACTAGTTCAATTTGCCTATATTTAGCCCACAACCCTCTTAACCTTTTCTATTCATATACCTGTCCAAATGTCTTTTAAATTTTGTAATGGTATCTGCATCTACCACTTCCTTTGGCAGTTCATTCCATACACGCACCACCCTGTGTGTGAAAAGATTGCTCCAAAGTCCCTTTTAAATCTTTCTCCTCTCACCTTAAACCTATGCCCCCTTATCTTTGACTCCCTACCCTAGGAAAAAGACCTTGGCTAGTCACTGTATCTATGTCCCTATGATTTTATGAACCTCTATAAGGTCACCCCTCAATCTCCTACGCTGCAGTGAAAAATCCACCTTCTCCTGATAACTCAACCCTCCAATCCTGTTTGTAATCTTGGTAATTATTTTCTGAACCCTCTCCTGTTTAATAATATCCTTCCTATAATGGGGAAACACATAAACCCATCACACTTACTGCACCTTTGCCTATCAACTGACTATTCCTCCTCACAGACTCTCTGCACACTGTACCTGCCTGTTCACCAGCTACCCCATCCTCTGACCCATAGCTCCAGTTCCCAGCCCCCTGCCAAACTAGTTTAAACCCTCCCGAAGTGCGCTAGCAAACCTCCTGCCCAGGATATTGGTGCCCCTCCAGTTCAGGTGCAACCTGTCATCCTTGTGCCGGTCCCACCTTCCCCAGAAAGTATCCCAATGATTCACCTATCTGAATCCCTCCCTCCTACACCAGCTTTGCAGCCACGTGTTCAGCTGCACTCGCTCTCTGTTCCTAGCCTCACTAGCCTATGGCACCAGGAGCAATCCTGAGATTACTACTCTGCTCATCCTGCATTTTAGCTTCCAACCTAACTCCCTCTATTCACTTTTCAGGTCCTCATCCCTTTCCCGAGCTATGCTGTTGATACCGATTGTATACCACGAATTCTGGCTGCTCACCCTCCCCCTTAAGAATCCTGTAGACTCGATTCGAGATATCCCTGATCCTGTTTCTATGGAAAACAAGGGAAGAGATTGCTGCACATTTGGTGGTGATCTTTGCATCCTCACTGTCCACAGGAGGACTGCCAGATGTTTGGAGGGTGGCAAATGCTATTCTCTTTTCAAGAAAGGGAATAAGGATAACCCTGGAAATTACAGACTAGTCAGTCTTACACCAGCAGTGGGCAAAATATTGGAGAGGATTCTGAGGGAAAACATCTATGCTTATTTGGAAAAGCAGAGTTTGATTAGAGACAGTCAGCGTGGCTTTGTGAGGGACAGGTCATGCCTAGCAAGCCTTATTGAATTCTTTGAGGATGTGACAAAACACATTGATGAAGGTAGAGCAGTGGATGTGGTGTATGTGGATTTTAGCAAGGTGTTTATTAAGGTTCCCTCTGGTAGGCACATTCAGAAAGTAAGAAGACATGGGATACAGGGGGAAATTTGGCTATCTGGATACAGAATTGGCTGGCCCAAAGAAGACTGAGGGTGGTGGTAGATGGAAAGTATTCAGCCTGGAGCTCAGTAACTAGTGGTGTTCTACAGGGATCTCTTCTGGGACCTCTGTTCTGTGTAGTTTTTATAAATGACTTGTATGAGGAAGTGGAACGGTGGGTTAGTAAGTTTGCCAATGACACAAAGGTTGGTGGAGTCATGGATAGTGTGGAGGGCTTTTGTAGTTTGCAGTGGGACATTGACAGGATGCAGAGCTGGGCTGAGAAGTGGCAGATGGAGTTCAACCTGGAAAAGTGTGAAGTGATTCATTTTGAAAGGTTGAATTTGAATGCAGATTATAGGGTTATTGACAGGATTTTTGGTAGTGTGGAGGAACAGAAGGATCTTGGGGTTCATATCCATAGATCCCTCAAAGTTGCCACTTAAGAAGATGTATAGTGCGTTGGCTTTCATTAGCAGGGGGTTTGAGTTTAAGAGCCATCCTGCAGCTCTAAAAAGCCCTGGTTAGACCATACTTGGAATATTGTGTTCAATTCTGGTCGCCTCATTATAGGAAGTATATGGAAACTTTTGAGAGGGTGCAGAGGAGATTTACGAGGATGCTGCCTGGACTGGAGGGTGTGTCTTATGAAGAAAGGTTGAGGGAGCTAGGGCTTTTCTCACTGGAATGAAGAAGGATGAGAGGTGACATGATAGAGGTGTACAAGATGATGAGAGGCAGAGATAGAGTGGATAGCCAGAGACTTTCTCCCAGGGCAGAAATTGCTATCATGAGGGGGTATGATTTTGAGGTGATTAGAGGAAGGTTTAGGGAAGATGTCAGAGGTAGGTTCTTAACACAGAGAGTGGTTGGTGCGTGGAATGTACTGCCAGCAGTGGGAGTAGAGTCAGCTACATTAGGGACATTTTAGCAATTCTTGGATAGGCACATCGATTATAGTAAAATGAAGGGTATGCAGGTTAGTTTGTTCTGAGAGTAAGATAAGAAGTTGGCGCAACATCGAGGGCCGAAGGGCCTGTACTGTGAGGACTGTTCTGTGCTGTAACCAAAACTGCACAGAGTACTACAAAAGTGACAACACCAATGTCTTGTACAACCTCAACATGATATTCCAACTCCTATACTCAATGGTTTGAGCAATGAAGGCAAGCATGCTAAAAGCTTTCTTACCACCCTGTCTACCTGTGACACAACTTTCAAAGAACTATGTACCCATACCCCCAGGTCTCTCTGTTTGAAGCTGTAACTTCTTTAGCTCTTGAAACCAGGGTCTGGTCAGAAATCTCAAGCTCCAATGTTATCCCTGGCTCAGGGACAGTAGTCCCAAGCTCAATACACATCCTATTCACAGACCTCCCTATGATCCAGGCCTTCTCTTGTCCTACTGCTAGATTCCAATCATTGTTTCCCTGGCTCGTTGGAAAAATCAATTGTCTTTTTCAATGTTTGTCTGCGTGGCTAACATAGTGAAGTTCCACATGCTTTTGTCCCAAGAGTTGACTCAGAGTGGTAGCATTCGAAGGACAAAGGGAGACTCTTTCTCACACCGTCGAGGCACTCAGGTAGAGCAGGTGAACAGTACCAGGAGATGCGTATTGCTTAAAATAAGAGTCAGGTATCTTCTGCAACTGAATTATTGATGTTCAGCATTGTTGCGTTTGTGCTAACTCATGCTCTTATTTTGTTTGTGGCAACAGAGAAATGGGTTATCAGGGCGTGATAAAGAGATAGGGGATAAGTTTCACTTTGAACAGAGCCGAAAACTTGCAGTATCAAAAGAAGCCCTCACTGTACATTTTGTCAGTCATACATCCCACAGGAAGGAAATTCGGATAGGGTGTATAATGTGAGGCTTGATCTGTCACCTTTTCAGCCTGTCAAAGTTGAAAGTTACTTGTCGTGAGTTCTTCTCTGTAATCAATAGAGAAACAGCAAGCAGTTGGGGATTTTCTGGTTCAAGGTTGGGAGGCTAACATGGGAAGTGCAATGTCAAGGGTTAAGTGCCTCTCTGAAATAATGAACTTGAGAGAGAAAAATGCCTCTGTGAAGTGGGGAAAAGTTCAGTGTCCCTCTGAGTTGGGGCAAACATTAGGGCCAAAAGTGTCTCCATGAAACGGGGAAAGGTTAGGGCAGGACGTGCTTCTGAGAATTGTAACAATGTGAGGCATAATAAAGTGTTTGTAAAGTGGTGAAAGATTAGGGTAGAGTATGCCTTTCTGAAATGCTTAGGCTGGGAAGTGAGGTGGGGAGTGCCTCTGTAGCGTTAGGGTAGAGAATATCTGTGTGAAGTGAGAAAAGGTTAGATAGAGAATGCCTTTGGAAAATGGGGAAGTTTACAACGGACAGTAACTGTGTGAAATGAGGGAAAGTTCAGAAGGTGCCTCCAGGAAATGGGGAAAGGCCAACGAGTGACTCTTATTTCTGAAGGTTCAGCCAGCTAATTCAAGTAGCAACTTCAGTTTTAATCAAAATCACAAATTTAAGGAATTTCAAAGTTAGTAATAATTTCTTCAATTTTTGACATAACTGTGTGTGAGACTTTGATTTCCTGACATCATTGTAGCAATGAGATGCTGGAGATCAGAGTCAAGTGTGGTGCTGGAAAAGCACAACAGGTCAGGCAGCATCCAAGGAACAGGAGAATCGACGTTTTGAGCAGAGGCTCTTCATCAATAATGTACTGTCTATTTTTCAAAACTGTGAGGGAGAAAAACTTAAAGTACTTTTTGGCTTTTGCACTTTTTATTCAAACAGAAGATGGTTTGTATCTTTTTATAACCTTGCCTCTGTTAAATGGTCCACAATCCATTTAACCTTCATACATTAAAATGCACTTCCATTTCTCCCCCATAGACGCTTTTCAGGTTTGTTTTGATAAATGGGAAAAAGATATCTGATTAAACTAAAATGTAACCTATTAATAGCTTTCTATATCAGTTGTACTGTGATGGGGTTTTTGATAACTGCCAAGCTGACTCACTTCAAAGAGCTTCTTTATAATTCTCACAGGTAGCAACTTGTACCAGACTGCCTTAATTTGAATGAATTTATTATCACCATTCTATTTCAGGTCATTGTTGTTCTGTGAAATGCAAATCTTATTTTAGTTATTGCCTGTCAACAGATACGCTGTGTGTTAGAAAACATGAGAACAATGTGCATTTTAACAAATTCCACATTAGCTGTCAGCCAACTCGTAGCTGAACAGAACTCTGACAACAGTCAGTTTTATTGTGTTCCTGAACTGAGTTATGCTCTGAAATGCGCTCATTGAATGGGTTGGTTGTGGCAAATTAGTTGACTAGCGTTCAAAAGGAATTGAATGGGCACTTATATGGGAGAAAATTGCAGGCCACAGGCCAAGGATTGGGACCAGCTAAATTGCTCCTGCAGTGAGCCAATATGGTTTGAAAGGTTGACTAGCCTCCTGTTCTGTGATTATTCTATTCTATGAATCTACATAAGGCTATATGTCACTACATTAAGTCAGGTAGGCCAACGTTTTTGCTACATGCAGTTTTGGTTATTTTGCCAATCATTCTAATTCGGTATCTTAAATTTCTTGACCCCTGTGCAAATGAGAGTGGTTCTTCTCTATCTGTTCTGTGTAGACCCATCATGCTTTTGACAACCTCTATAAAATCTCCTGTCAGGCCTCGCCAGTCGACCCATGTAACTGAAGTCCCACTTCCTTAAAATCATTCTCGTATTTCTATTCTACTACCTTTTAACTCTTTCACACCCCTCGTCAAAATATGGTGACCAGAATTGGACTCAATCCTCCAACTGAGGCTAAACCGGCAGTTTCATAAAGATCCACCATAAATTTCTTGTATTTGTATTTTACGTCTGGAAATCGTGCAAATTTCCTGATGCAAATGTAAAGTAGTGGGTGATGATAAGACGCTATCAATACGATATCATGATGTCAGCTCCCAAATTGCAGGAGTGAACAAGCGAGAAAAGCAAACACCCATGGTCCATTTTGTAATCTCTACGAAGTAAGGTATTATCCTTGTGGACAACCCAATTTGCCCACAATTTTCTCAGTGCCTGTTGCATTTTCTGGACATTGGATGTGAAAGTTTCGAGAGTCTTTTACGTGAAATATAATGAAGCTAACCCGAGAATGCAACTTTAAAAAAAAGGGTTTTGTGATTTGCACATGAAAGAAGTGAAACTATCACTGTATTCTAACAGATGAAAGGCTTAACAGACAATCAATTCTTCAATGTATAATTTCAGTTACATCACACTGTAAATTTTTGCTATAAATTCTGTGTTACGATCGAGCCCTCCACAATCACCTGATGAAGGAGCGTCGCTCCGAAAGCTAGTGTGCTTCCAATTAAACCTGTTGGACTATAACCTGGTGTTGTGTGATTTTTAACTTGATTCTCCTGGGGAAAGAGATTTCCTTTTTTTTTTGATGACATCTTTTATATTTTGTGCAAGTTTAATGAGGAAGAAAGACTCCTTCTCAGGGCAAAGGACTTTTACTGCTCTCGCCACAACTGACTTCCAATTCACAATCTTATCCCTCTGCTGAATGATGTCCCAGGCTACAATGCTGATTGAGCATGGAGTCCACCCCCACAACTTTTGTTCCTCTCGTTGCCCTTCCTGATAGACAGCTGCTAATTGGTTATCCAACACTTAAAAAATTATATACAAGTGCACCCTTCAGTTGTGGGTCTGCTTCTCATGCCCCACAGAAATCTATAAAATCCACCCTGTGTCTATTTACAAAGCTCAGCATTGCCTAAGGCTTTTTAACAGTTTCTCAACCTATCTGCAACATTCAGTTATTTGGGCACCTCTGTTCTAAGGTATCTCTTTTCCTGCACCCCCTTATGTTTACCTCAGTCCTCCTATCAAAATGTATTGCTTCACATTGTCCACATTAAAATATTGACCCATTCTACCAGCCTGCCTATATCCTCTTGAACTGGAAATGTGTTGCTGGAAAAGCGCAGCAGGTCAGGCAGCATCCAGGGAACAGGAGAATCGACGTTTCGGGCATAAGCCCTTCTTCAGGAATGGGGAAAGTGTGTCCAGCAGGCTAAGATAAAAGGTAGGGAGGAGGGACTTGGGGGAAGGGCGTTGGAAATGCAATAGGTGAAAAGAGGTCAAAGTGAGGGTGATAGGTCAGACTGGGGTGGGGGCGGAGAGGTCGGGAAGAAGATCTCAGGTTAGGAAGGCGGTGCTGAATTTGATGGCCTGAGATCTTCTTCCCGACCTCTCCGCCCCCACCCCAGTCTGACCTATCACCCTCACCTTGACCTCTTTCCACCTATCACATTTCCGACGCCCCTCCCCCAAGTCCCTCCTCCCTACCTTTTATCTTAGCCTGCTGGACACACTTTCCTCATTCCTGAAGAAGGGCTTATGCCCGAAACGTCGATTCTCCTGTTCCCTGGATGCTGCCTGACCTGCTGCGCTTTTCCAGCAACACATTTCCAGCTCTGATCTCCAGCATCTGCAGACCTCACTTTTTCCTCAAAGATATATCCTCTTGAAATCTGTCACTATCCTCACGGCTATACTCTAAGTTTTGCATCTTCTACAAATTTCAAACTTGTGCTCTGAGAACCTCAGTTTCAGTCATTAATATGTATCAAGCAAAACTAACTCTAATGACAAAATTGGTAAATTGGTTGTGGCTCAATGAATAGTCATGTCATTTTGGGTAAAGAATTAGCTGGAGGACTGAAAATGAGTCAGGTGAAATGATTATTGTTTGCACTGGAGGATGTGAAACATCAGGGTTCCTAAAGGGTCAGCCCTAAGATCTCCGCTGTTTGTTTTGAGAGCGATAAATTAACTGGATATTGGAATGCAAAGCAGATTTTTTAAATTTGCTGATGAAACCAAACTGGGAGGAGTGACCTCAGTGACTTGACACTAATTGACTGCAACAGAATGTAGATGGGCTACCAGAGTGGGTAGGCAAGTGTAAATGGGATATAATACTGAATAGTGTGAAGTAATAAGTGTTAGCAAAATGGATAGAGAGAACATGAGCATGAATATAATGTTTAAAAGACACTTGGATAAGAACATGAATAGGAAAGATTTGGAGGGATATGGGTCAGGAGCAGGCACTGGTTTTGTTTGGGATTATGTTCAGCATGGACTGGTCGGACCGAATGGTCTGTCCTGGTGCTCTATGACTCTATCACTCTAAGCAAAGTACATTTAATTGCACAGTTCTGAAGCGTGTGGGAATAGAAGGACCTTGGCAAACATGTTCATAGAGCTTTGAAGATGGCAAGACATTCCGAACAAATACATCTACAAGGGTGATGACAACACCATGTGGTCGGATGAATATCAAACAGTTATGAGTCAGAATACCAGAAGGAGATAGAGCGCTTGGTGATGTGATGCAGTGAGAACAACTTCTTTCTCAATGTCAGGAAAACTATAGAACTGATTACTGACCTCAGAAAAAAGGAGGAGAACATGCCCCCATCTACATTTTTGGAGAAGAGGTTAAGAGGGTTGAGAGCGTAAAGTTCCTGGGAGTGACAATAACCGACACCCGTCCTGGGTTTCCCACGTAGATGCAGCGGTCAAGAAGGCATAACGATGCACCTTTTTTTTCTCAGGCAGCTCAGGAGATTTGGCGTAATCATAAGAATCCCCACCAACGTTTACAGATGCATACTGTCTGGCTGCATAAAGGCCTGGTATGGCAACTGCTGTGCCCTGGGCCGTAAGGAACTACAGAGGGTGGTGTGCACAGCCCAGACCGTCATGGGAGCCAACCTCCCATTCACAGACTCCATTTATACAGCTGGCTGCCGTGGAAAGGCTGCCAATATCATCAAAGACCCATCCCCACCCCGGTAATGCTCTCCTACAATCTCTTCCATCAGGCAGAAGATTCAGAAGCTTGAACACACACCCAACAGATTCAAGATTAGCTTCTTCCAATAGACAATAGACAATAGGTGCAGGAGTAGGTCATTCAGCCCTTCGAGCCTGCACCACCATTCATTATGATCATGGCTGATCATCCTTAATCAGTATCCTGATCCTGCCTTATCTCCATAACCCTTGATTCCACTATCTTTAAGAGCTCTATCCATGCCATTATCAGACTGTACGGTGTAACCTGTATACCTAACTCTGCCCCCCCCATGATCTGTATGTCCTTGCTTACTATGATCTGCTTGTACTGTTCGCAAACAAAGCTTTTCACTGTACTACGCGTAACAATAAATCAAATCAAATCAGCTCAAAAGAATGGTGAACAAAGCATATGGGACTGTGGGCTTCATACATGGAGGTATTACATACAACAACAGAGCATTTTTATAAAACTCTAGTTAGACACAACTAATGAATTACATTCAGTTCTGGTCAGCACAATTTAGGAAAAATGTGAGCATCCTTGAGAGGGTGCAGAGAAGATTTATTGGGTTGGTTATGGGATGGAGGGTATCATAGCCACATGGGTTTAGGTTGGGGAAGCTGGTATTGTTCTCTTTGGAACAAAAGAGATCAAAGGGAGATTGGATAGACATATAATGGATTAGGATAGGTTTAAATACATTAGAGAAGAAACAGTCTGTCTGATGGTGTAAGGGATCGGAGACCTAAAATTAAGGTTTTGGGCAAGGGGGAATAGGAAGAAGAGCTGTTTGCACAGTGAACGGTAATGATCTGGACCTTGCTGCCCATGAAGAGCTGGTGGATACAGAGACACTGTATAATTGCAAAAATAAATTGGATTGGCATTTGAAGGAAATAAGCATATTGAGCTCAGGGATAGAATGAGGAAATAGAACTGACTGGAAGATCAGCATTGATTCAATGGCTTGAATGACTTTCTTCTGTGTCGGAGATCTCTATAAAACCACTCCATACCTTCCTAAAATTCCAAAAAAACTAATCACTGTAATCCTGTTTCCAGTCTTCAGCCAACTTTGAATCCATTCTGCCAGTGTGTGTTGCACTGTATGACCTTAGCTGACAATCCCACTATACGTCATTATTAAATGCTTTTACATACATGCCATATCAAATGCGTAGCCTTTGTCAATCTTCCTTGTCACCGCATCAAAAAACTAACTCAACTTGGTTAAACACAACTTGCCTTTAACAAATGCCTGTTGCCTTTCCTTATTTAACCTTCAACTGTCAAATTGTCTCAGCGATATGCCTGAGATTATTGCCATTTTCTACCACTGAAGGATAAACTGACTTGCTTGTAAATGCCGGGTTTATCTTTTTGAACAATGGCTTCCAATTTTCAATTTTCCAGCCACTGTACCTGACGAGAATTGGAAGATTATTACCAGCATTTTCACAATTTCCACCTCTCTCTCAGCTTCCCTGAATTATCTGATCCAATCCTGGCGATTTTGCATCCTTAAGTTCAACCAATCTTTCCAGTATCCACTATTTACCAACTTTGAGACTTATCTCAACTCTTTCTTCATTCGTGCTGACTTTGAAATGTATCTTCCTCCTTGGTAAACGTTGGTTAAAGAAGAACGATAAAGGTCCTGTGTACATGGGAAACAGAAACTCTCAGTGAGGGAAATCATCACCAGTTTGGTTCTACTGCTTTAACCGTGGTTAATCATTAGGAGCAAGAGGTGAAGTCACTCCTGAGACGGCCAACTAAGAAATCCCAAAGCTTACCAGACCACAAAGATTTAGGTCTGACCTCATTTACGATTTTATACAACTGGAGAATGGGAACTTTCCCACCGAGCACCTTCTCCTTAACTTACCTTCCGGTGAAGCTTGCAACTTTGAAGCTAATCACCGTCCAAGACTTAAGAGCCTTCCTGCTGTTCTTATTTCAACAGACAACCCAGCTGCAGGCCAGTAAGCGTGCAGCCCTCATGAAAATCATAACAGGTGACTAGTTCTCCTACAGACTGGGCTTGGCAACTGGCATGGTAAAAACAATGACTTGCAGATGCTGGAAACCAGATTCTGGATTAGTGGTGCTGGAAGAGCACGCACAGCAGTTCAGGCAGCATCCAAGGAGCAGCGAAATCAACGTTTCGGGCAAAAGCCCTTCATCGCAACTGGCATGCAGAGGGAGAATCCTACCCTGTACCTGTCATTGTTATCGAGTCATAGGGCTGTACTGCGTGGAAGTAGGCCCTTCAGTCCACTTCATCCTGCTGACCAGATATCATAAATTAACGTAGTTTTAAATGTAATTGTACCAGCCTCCCCCAATTCTTCTGGCAGCTCATTCCACACACACAGCACCCTCTGTGTGAAAAAGATGCCCCTTAGGTCCCTTTTAGATTTTTCCCCTCTCACCATAAATCTACGCCTTCTCATTCTGGACTCCCCCACCCCAGGGAAAAGACCTTGTCTATTTAACCGATCCATGCCCCTCATGATTGTATAATCTTCTATAAGGTCATCCTTCAGCCTCTGATGCTCCAGGGAAAACAGCCCCAGCCTATTCAACCTCTCCCTATAGCTCAAAACCTCTAACTCTGACAACATCCATGTCAATCATTTCTGAACCTTTATAAGTTTCATAACATTCTGCCTATATCAGAGAAACCAGAATTGCACACAATATTCCAAAAGTGGCCTAACCAATACGTTATACAGCGGCAACATGACCTCCCAACTCCTATAATCAATGCACTGACCAATAAGGCAAGCATATCAAACCCCTTCTTCACTATTCTGTCTACCTGCGACTCCACTTTCAAGGAGCTATGCACCTGCATTCCAAGGTGTCTTTGTTCAGCAACACTCTCTAGGACTTTACCATTAAGTGTCTCAGTTCTGCCCTGATTTGCCTTTCCAAAATTCAGCACCTCACATTTATCTAAATTAAACTCCATCTGCCACTCCTTGGCCCATTTGCCCATCTGATCAAGGTTGTATTGTACTCTGAGGTAACCTTCTTCGCTGTCCACTACACCTCTAATTTTGCTGTCATCTGCAAACTTAGTAATTAACTTGATCTTGAGAACGTCGTCTCTTAATCTGTACTTTTGCTTGGAGCTTGCTAAATATTTGTCTACCCTGACAAAGAAATGATTTGGAAGTGCTGGTGTTGGACTGACGTGGACAAAGTTAAAAATCACACAATATCACATTGTCTATCTCATTGCTAGAGGCAGGGATACCCTGAGGCTTGGTACATTGGCGAGACTGAACAGATGCTATGACAACGAATGAACGGACACCATGCAACGATCACCAGCCAGGAATGTTCTCTCCCAGTCGGAGAACACATCAGCATCTGGGACATTCGGCCTCGGATCTCCGAGTGACCGTCCTCCAAGGCAGATTTCAGGACAAGCAACAACGCAAGTAGCCAAGCAGAGGCTGATAGCCAAGTTGGATACCCATGGGGAAGGCCTCAACCAGGACCTTGGGTTCATTTCTCACTACAAGAGACCCCAGTGCACGATATACTCTCTCTCTGTTTCTCTCTCTCACAAACACACACATACTCCTACATACTCACACTCATGCAGACCCTCTCTCATACACAAGCTCTGTCTCATACGTACTCACACACCCTGCACTCACCTCCACGCACTCATCCTCTCACAGGCTTAAACCCCATCACACTCACACACATACTTGACCAAGCTTACAGACACACACACACCCCCATTCTGTCTTTCCTGCATGCGCACACATATAAGTTTATGGGGTGAATTTGTATTTGCAGAATTACATTTTATTTTGCTGAAAAACTGCATAAATCCATGCAAGGTTCTGTAAGCGTCACTTTAGAAATAGAATTGACTCAACATTGGTACAGACTTTACCTTCACACATTTAGTGCATTGTCTGAGCTGAGATGACGCCTGTTACTAGATAAACTGACACCACCTTGAGAATGTAATATGCAAAGAACCTCTTAAAGGACTTACCACCATGTCCCATTCTAAAAGTTGAATGACTTAATCTCAATTTGTTTAACCTGGTGTTATGTGATTTTTAACGAAGTTGTTTAATACATTATTACAACTCCATGACACTGTAACCTTTTTGGTATAAATTCTGTGTCGTGTGGTCATGTTCCACAACTACCTGATGAAGGAGCAGCGCTCGAAAAAGTTAGTGCTTCCAAATAAACCTGTTGGACTATAACCCGGTGTTCTGTGATTTTTTAACTCTGACAAAGAAAAAATAACTTGCAGTTATAAGTAAAACCAAAGTAAAAATCCTGTCTAGTTCATGTGATACGTTCTGTCCTAAGACAATACATTTTAAATTCCAAAATCAGCTTTATTTTCCTCTGACCAGTAAATTATCCTTAAATTTTTTTATTAATAAAACAATGAATTGGTTTCTTCGTAATGAATTTTAACAGGCTGAAATAAATTGATTTATCTTCAATTATACTATTTTGGAAGCACACTAGCTTTCGGAGCGACGCTCCTTCATCAGGTGATTGTGGAGGGCTCAATCGTAACACAGAATTTATAGCAAAAATTTACAGTGTGATGTAACTGAAATTATACATTGAAAAATTGATTGTCTGTTAAGCATTTCATCTGATAGTTTCACTTCTTTCATGTGTAAATCACAAAACCCTTTTTTTTGGTGATAGCTAGACAATATGTTGAAGGTGTTAGCCCCCTGTGTTCTCTGTCTATGACCTGATGTATAGATTGAGTCTAATCTAAAAAGTGAGATAACAGAGTTTTACATAAATTCATGCTGTTTTTGAGCTCAGAGTTCTCCATGAATGTATGCAGTTTTTGAGCAAAGTGCAATGCACAAAACCATGTTGACTATCCCTAATCAGTCCTTGCCTTTCCAAATACATGTACATCCTGTCCCTCAGGATTCCCTCCAACAACTTGCCCATCACCAAGGTCAGGCTCATCGGTCTATAGATCCCTGGCTTGTCTTTACCACCCTTCTTAAACAGTGGCACCACATTTGCCAACCTCCAGTCTTCTGGCACTTCACCTGTGACTATCAATGATACAAATATCTCATCAAGAGGCCCAGCCTAGCTTCCCACAGAGTTTTTGGGTACACCTGATCAGGTCCTGGGGATTTAACCACCTTTACCCATTTCAAGACATCCAGCACTTCCTCCTCTGTAGTCTAGACATTTTACAAGATGTTACCGTCTATTTCCCTACAGGCTATGTCTTCCATATCCTTTTCCACAGTAAATACTGTTGCAAAATACTCATTTAGTATCTCACCCATTTTCTGCAGCTCCGCACAAAGGCCGCCTTGCTTATCTTTGAAGGGCCATATTCTCTCCCTAGTTATCCTTTTGTCCTTAATATATTTGTAAAAACCCTTTGGATTCTCCTTAATTCTATTTGCCAATTCTGTCTCATGTCCCCTTTTAGCCCTCCTGATTTTTTCTCGGTTAATTCTTTAAAAGTCTGTAATCAGGAAGTCCTTGTGACTTCATAGAATCCCTCCAGTGTGAAAACAGGCCAATTAACCCAACAAGTCCACACCAACCCTCCAAAGAGCGTCCCACCTAGACCCACTCCCTACCCTAGCCCTGCAACCCTGCATTTCCCATGGCTAATGTACACATCCCAAGCACTGTGGGTAATTTAGCATGGTCAATCCACTTCACTTGCACATCTTTGGACTGTAGAAGTAAACCAAAGCACCCAGAGGAAACCCAGGCAGACTCAGGGAGAATGTGTAATCATCACATTGTCATTCGAGATTGGAATCAAGCCCGGAATCCTGGCGCTGTGAGCAACTGTGCTGCCTTTTGTTCAAAGAATGAAACAAGTCATTGTCTAAAATGAAAAGAATGTGGTTATAATCAGTAATATGCGTCATGTAGCTACCCACGTTCAATGTCAGCCTTAGTCAACAGTTTCTGTGCAGTTTGCATATTCTCCCCCGTGTCTACATGAGTTTATCCTGGGTGCTCTGGTTTCCTCCCATAGCCTAAAGATGTGTGGGCTAGGTGGATTTGCAATGCAAAATGCAGGGTTACTGGGATAGAGAGGTGGATCTGGGTGGACTCGATGGGCTGAATGAAGAATCAAGATTAGAGTGGTGCTGGAAAAGCACAGTAGGTCAGGCAGCATTCCTGATCAAGGCTTCCAGCCCAAACGGTCGATTTTCCTGCTCATCGGATGCTGCCTGACCTGCTGTGCTTTTCCAGCACCATCTCATCTTGACTCTAATTTCCAGCATCTGCAGTCCTCACTTTCACCTCGATGGGTTGGATGGTCTGTTCCACACTGTAGAGATTCTATGATGATTCTATGGTTTAAATCTGGTATTCAGCAATCACACACTTTAAATACTTCAGCTCACGTTGAATGTTAAGGGGAAAACTCCACTCATTTATAAATTTAATAACCTTTCCAAAACATCCACTGTGGTACCATTATCACACATTTCCAATAAGAACATCCACCTAAACATCATGTTGATATTTATTATTAGTACATTTAAGGAATTTGAGTGATGAAACTACATTTTAAACTCTTTTAAACAACATTTTTGCTGGTGACAATTGATCAGATTTTATCTTTCAGAAAATAATTTACTACTAAATCACAAATGTGTTGCTGGAACTGTATTTGTTCTTCAAACTTAACGGTTTCACGCTTATCTGCTCCAGACCACTGGGGTTTATTTAGCTTTTGCCACATTTCATGGACTATTTTTACTTCACTATTTTTTATAACTTCGAATTAAATATTTCAGCTCTCCTGACCATATCAATTTTGAGACAGTTTACATGTTTTTTTTTCCTCATTCAAACTTATTTATTATTTTAGTACACATTTAGCTACAGGTGGTGATTTTAATTGTTATTCCATCTCCCTTATATTCAATAATGACAACTTCAGTTTAGGTAAACTTACTTTGTCCAATTCAAACTGCTCGAGCAAATTAAAATGTGTTCCCCTTCCCTTTGAAAGAGAATTCAGAGAGTCTTTATTAACTTTTATTCTATGAAGGGAATATTTGGATGAGAATGGACTTATTAGGGATAGTCATCATGGATTTATGCAGGGGAGGTCTTGCCTCACAAACACTACAGAGGTTTTTGAGGAAGTGACAAAGATGATTAATGAGGGTAGAGCAGTGGATGTTGTCTATATGGACTTTACTCATGCATTTGACAAGGTTGCTATAGTAGATTATTCCAGAGAATTGGGGCGGCATGGTGGCTCAGTGGTTAGTGCCAGGGACTTGGGTTAAATTCCCACCTCAGGCAACGGTCTGTGTGGAGTTTGCACATTGTCCCTGTCCCTGTGTCTGTGTGGGTTTCCTCCCACAGTCCAATGATGTGCAGGTCAGGTGAATTGGCCATGCTAAATTGCCCAATGTGTTAGGTACATTACTCAGGGGTAATTATAGGTGAATGGGTTTGGGGGTGTTGCTCTTCGGAGGGTCGGTGTGGACTTGTTGGGCCGAAGGGCCTGTTCCAATGATGTGCAGGTCAGGTGAATTGGCCATGCTAAATTGCCCAATGTGTTAGGTACATTACTCAGGGGTAATTATAGATGAATGGGTTTGGGGTGTTGCTCTTCAGAGGGTCGGTGTGGACTTGTTGGGCCGAAGGGCCTGTTTCCACACTGTAGGGAATCTAATCAGAGTCAAGATTAGAGTGGTGCTGGAAAGGCATTGCAGGTCAGGCAGCATTTGAGGAGGAGGCAAATCGACGTTTCGGGCAAAAGCTCTTCATCTGGAGGCTTTTGCCCGAAACATCGATTTTCCTGTTCCTCAGATGCTGCCTGACCTGCAGTGCTTTTCCAGCTTCACTCTGGACTCCAGCATCTGATAACTTTTGCCCTGTTCCAGAAAATCAATTTGCTTGGTGCGCTGGCAAGTAGCATACGAAATCAACTTGGGCCATAGAAGACAGAGGGTAGTTATGGAGGGGTATTTTTCTGACGGGATGGTCTATGACCATTGAAGTTCCACAAGGACAAGTGTGCGGACCTCTGTCTTGGATTTGGATGAAAATGTTGGTGGTCTGATTACGTTTGGCAGAGAATTGGCAGAGGGAATTTAACTTGGACAAATGTGAGGTGGTGCATTTTGGGAGGTCAAATGCCAGAGGAAATAGATAGCAAATGGCAATTCCCTTAGGAGCATTGATATACAGTGCATTCTATGCTTGTTTTGAACAGAAGGTCAATGAAACGACACTAACTATCCCAACAGCCTTGGATGTATCAGTACGCATAGTCACCACCCTAGGTGTTAGCTTGACCTTGAAAGTGAACCCACAGAAAGCCACTGGGCCCAGATGGAGTCCCTGGCTTTGCACTCAGATCCTGTTTGGACCAGTGGGCGGGAGTATTCCCAGAAATCTTCACTATCTCCTTGTTCCAATGTGAGGTTCCCACCTGTTTCAAGACCATCACCATGATTGCAGGCCAAAGAAAAATCACCCAGCGTGCCTTATTGACGACTGCCCTGTGGCTCTGACCCTCTAACATTATGAAGTTCTTCAAGAGATTATCAACTCCAGCTTCCTAGATTGCCTCGATCCTTTGCAGTTCGCCTACCGGTGCAACAGTCCGCAGCAGATGCCATTTCCCTGACCGTACACTCATCCCTGGCACATCTGGATAACAAAGATACCTACACCAAGTTCATACATATTGACTACAGTTCCATCTTCCAAACAAACTCATCTTTAAACTCCAAGACCTTGGTCTCAGCTCCCCCCTCTGTAACTGGATCCTTGACCCCTGACCTATAGACTGCAATCAGTCAGACTAGGCAACAACCCCTCCTCCACCATAATCCTCAACACTGGTGGCCCAAAAGGCTGCATACTTGGCCCCTTACTCTCACTCTCCTTTTTACTCTCACGACTGTGTGGCCAAATTCCACCCAACTCCATTTACAAGTTCGTTGACAACCACCACCATTGTAGGCCGAATTTCAAACCTATCGAGGCAGAGTACAGGAAAGAGATTGAGTGCTTAGTGGCATGGCGTAAAGATAACAATCTCTTCATGAGTAGAACATAGAACATGGAACATTCTGGCGCAGTACAGGCCCTTCGGCCCTCGATGTTATGCCAACCTGTGAAACCAATCTGAAGCCCGTCTAACCTACGCTATTCCATTATCATCCATATGTTTATCCCATGACCATTTAAATGCCCTTAAAGTTGGCGAGTCTACCACTGTTGCAGGCAGAGCATTCCACACCCTTACTATCCTCTTTTCCTACCTCTGACATGTGTGCTATATCTATCACCCCTCAATTTAAAGCTATGTCCCTTGTGCTAGCCATCACCATCCAAGGAAAAAGGCACTCACTGTCCATCCTATCTAAACCTCTGATCATCTCATATATCTCTATTAAGTAACTTCCTAACCTTCTTCTTTGTAACGAGAACAGCTTCAAGTCCCTCAGCCTTTCCTCGTAGGAACTTCACTCCATACCAGGCAACATCCTAGTAAATCTCCTCTGAACCCTTTCTAATGCTTCTACATCCTTCCTATAATATGGTGACTAGAACTGTATGCAGTAACTGTACGCTTCCACACAGTTTTGTACAGCTGCAACATGGCTTCATGGCTCCGCAACACAATCCCTCTACCCGTAAAGTTAACACACCATACATCTTCTTAACAACCCTATCAACCTGGATGGCAACTTTTCGGGATCTATGCACATGGACACCAAGATCTCTGCTCATCTGCACTACCAAGAATCTTACCATTAGCCCAGTACTCTTTATTCCTGTTGCTCCTTCCAAAGTGAATCACCTCACAGTTTTCTGCATTAAACTCCATTTGCCACTTCTTAGTCCAGCTTTGCAGCTTCTCTATGTCCCTGTGTAACCTACAAAATCCTTCTGCACTGTCTACAACACCACCAACTTTAGGCGAAAGTGAGTACTGCAGATGATGGAGATACAACCTCATCACCTCAGGGAATCTCCCACCCACAGCTTCCAACCTCATAGCTTGGGAACTTCACACCATCCCATTCTACTTCCTACCCAAGATCCACAAACCTGACCACCCCAGCTGACCCATCCTGCCCCACTGACCTCATCTCCATGTACCTTGATACTGTTCTATGTCCCCTGGTCCAGGAACTCTCCACGTACGTTGGGGACACCACCCACACCCTCCACCTCCTCAACCCCCAGCCTCCAATGCCTCATCTTCACCATGGACATCCAAATCCCTCTACACCTCCACCTGCAATGACCAGAGCCTCCAAATCCTCAGTTTCTTCCTCTCCCAATATCCCCACCAGTACCCTTCCACTGACACTGTCATTCATTTGGCTGAACTGGTCAACACCCTCAATAATCTCTCCTTCAAATCCTCCCACTTCCTCCAGATGAAAGGAGTAGCCATGGGCACCTGCATGGGCCCCAGCTATGCCTGTCTCTTTGTCGGTTACGTAGAACAGTCCATCTTCCGGAGTCACACCGGCACCAGTCCCCACCTTTTCCCCCGCTACATTGATAACTACATCGATGCCACCTTGTCCTCCCACAAGGAGGTTGAACAGTTCATCAACTTCACCAACACATTCCACCCGATCTTAAATTCACCTGGACCATCTCAGACGCCTCCTTCCCCTTCCTGGACCTCTCCATCTCCATCAATGATGACCGACTCAACACTGACATTTTCTACAAACCCACTGATTCCTACAGCTACCTGGACTACACCTTCTCCCACCCTACCTCCTGTAAAAATGCTACGTCATATTCCCAACTCTCCGATTCCGCTGCATCTGCTCCCAGGAGGACGAGTTCCACCACAGACCACAGCAGATGGCGTCCTTCTTTAAAGACAGTAATTTCCCCTCTCACGTGGTTGATAATGCCCTACAGCGCATCTCATCCACATCCCTCACCTCCGCACTCAAACCCCACCCCTCCAGCTGCAACAAGGACAGAACCCTCCCCGGTCCTCACCGTCCACCACACCAACCTCCATATAGATTGCATCATTCTCCACCATTCCGCTACCTACAAACAGACACCACCATCAGAGTTATATTCCTCCCCTCCATCCACTTTCCGTACAGACCATTCCCTCCGCGACTCCCTGATCAGGTCCATGCCACCCACCAACCCACCAACCCACCCTCTCCTCCTGGCACCTTCCCCTGCCACCGCAGGAATTGCAAAACCTGCGCCCACACCTCCCCCCTCACCTCCATCCAAGGCCCCAAAGGAGCCTTCCACATCCATCAGAGTTTTACCTGCATTCCAAACATGTCATTTACTGTATCTGTTGCTCCCGGTGCGGTCTCCTCTACACTAGAGAGACAGGACGCCGACTTGCAGAGCGCTTCAGAGAACATCTCCGGGACACACTTCAATTCCACCTCCCACTCTGCCAAGGAGAAGCAGGTCCTGGGCCTCCAATGCCTGGAGGATGAATGCCTCATCTTTCCCCTCAGGACCCTCCAACCCCTGGTCATCAATGTAGTTTTTACAGTTTCCTCATTTCCCCTCCCTCCACCTTACCCCAGTTCCAACCTTCCAGCTCAGCACTGTCCCTCATGACCCGTCCTACCTGCCAATCTTCCTTCCCACCTCTCCACTCCACCCTCCTCTCCAACTTATCACCATTACCCCCACCTCCGTTTACTTATTGCACTCACAGCAACCTTCCCCCCATCCTCACCCCTCCTCCCACTTATCTCTCCACTCCCTCGGCTCACTGCCTCAATCATGATGAAGGTCTTTTGCCCGAAGCGTCGATTCTCCTGTTCTTCGGATGCTGCCTGACTTGCTGTGCTTTTCCAGCACCACACTCTCGACTCCACCAACTCTACTGTCATCCGTAAACTTACTAACACATCCTTCTACGTCCTCATCCAGGACATTTATAAAAATGACAAACAGCAGTGGACCCAAAACAGATCCTTGCGGTACACCACTAGTAACTGAACCACAGGATGAACATTTCCCATCAATCATCACCCTCTCTACTTTCAGCTAGCCGATTTCTGATCCAAACCATTAAATTACCCTCAATTCCATGCCTCAGTATTTTCTGCAATAACCTACCATGGGGAACCTTATCAAATACTTTACTGAAATCTATATACACTATATCAACCGCTTTACCCTCATCCACCTGTTTGGTCACCTTCTCAAAGAACTCAGTAAAGTTTCTGAGGCACGACTTACTCTTCACAAAAAAGGGTAGGTCATGCCTCACAATGTCAGCAAAGTGAAGGAGCTGGTTGTTTACATCAGGAAGCAGAGTGGAGGGCACACACCTCCCTCATCAATGGTGTTGAGGTGAAGATAGTTGAAAGTGTCAAGTTCCAGGGAGTGATGATCGGGAGCTATCTGCCCTGGTCCACCCATGTCGATGTATTGGTCAAGGAAGGACAATGACGTCTCTACCTACTCAAAAGGCTAAGAAAATTCAACATGTCCACAAGGGATCCTTACACATTTTTGTAGATACACCACAGAAAGCATTCTATCCGGATGCACCACAGCTTGGTCGGGCAACTGCTCCACTCAAGATCACAAGAAATTGCAGAGAGCTGTGAGTGCAGCCCAGTCCATCACACAAACCAGACTTCCTTCCATTAATTCTATCTGTGCATCCTGCTGCCTCGGGAAAGCAATCAAAGACTCCTCCACCCCTCCCCCCTCCCGGTTATACTCTCTTCCACCCTTTTCCATTGGGCAGAAGATATAAAAATTGAACACATGTACAAATAGATTCCCCACTGTTATCAGATTATTTAATGGACCTCTCAAATGTTGATTCTGATCTCTCATTTCCCCTCTCTCTCTCTATCTCTCTATCTCTCTCTATTTCTCTGTCTCTCTCTCTCTGTCTTTCTCTCTCTCTCTTTCTCTATCTCTCTCTGTCTCTCTCTCTCTCTTTATCTTCTCTCCGACTGTAACACAGCATTCTGCACTTTGTCCCAGTATCCTAATGCACTTTATTTGGTACAATCTGCTCCTGTACAACACTTTTCACTGTATCTTGGTCTATGTGACAGCATTAAATCAATCAATTAAGACAGAGGGATCTTGGATTGTAAGTCCATTGCTCCCTGAAAGTGGCAACACATAGATAGGGTGGTAAAGAAGGCATATGCCATGCTTCCCTTCATTGGTCGGGGCACTGAGTATAAAAGTTGGCAAGTTATGTTACAACTGTATAAAACTTTAGTTAGGCCACTTTTGGAGTGTGCAGTTCTGGTCAAAGCACTAAGGGAAGGATGTGGAAGCTTTGGAGAGTGTGCAAAAGAGGTTTCCCAGGATGTCGCCTGGATTGGAGTGTATTAGCTATAAGGAGAGTTTGGACAAACTTGGATTTTTTTTTTTCTCGAGCATTGGAGACAAAGGGGGGACCTGATAGAAGTCTATAAAATCATGAGAGAAATGGATAGTTGGAGTCTATTTCCCAGGGTGGAAATGTCAAACAGAAGGGGGCATAGCTTTAAGATGAGAGGGGGGAAAGTTGAAAGGTGATATGTGAGGAAGGTTTTTTTACTCAGAGAGGAGTGACACACTGCCAGGGGAGGTGGTAGAAGCAGATCTGGTAGCAACATTTAAGAGGCATTTACACGTTGACATGAACCAGCAGGGAGTGAAGAGGTGCAGACCATGTGCAGGCAGATGGGATTAGTTTGGAATGATGTCATCGTTGGCACAGACCTGGTGGGCCAAAGGGCCTGTTTCTGTCCTGTACTGTTATATGTTCTAACTGTCAGTGGTGTGGCAAACAAAATAGGAATGCTCAAGTGACCAGACTGGTGGAACGCAGAGATGTAATGATGAAAAATGTATTGGCGACAGTGTGGAGGAGGTTTACAAGAATAATTCCTATGAGAATCCCACGGGAATGGGATGACAACATCAGTTCTGAGGAAAGATTAGAGAGGTGGGGCTGTTTTCCTTGGAGGATCGAAGGCAAACAGGGGAAATCATGACAGGCCCAGCCAGAATGAATAGAGAGAAATTGTTCCTATTCATAACAAGACTGAGAACCAGAGGGCATGGTTTCAAAGAGTTTTGCAAAAGAAGTAAATGTGAGGTGAGAAGAAAACTCTCTTCGCACAATGTGTCTGGAATATTCTGGGAATGTGATGGAGGCAGGTTCAACTGAGACATTCAAGAGGGCATATTTTATAAATAGAAAGCAGGAGACAACAGCTTCGCTTCACTTGGAGGTCGCCACTGATGATGCCACCTAGCCAGGTAACGAAACGTCTGGATATCAAACCTACAGCTCAGCGAGCAAACCTACACCCTAAATCTCAACCTGAGCTACAAACCTTGCAAAATCTTTTCTGAACCCTTTCAAGTTTCACAATACCTTTCCAATAGGAAGGAGACCAGAATTGCACGCAGTATTCCAACAGTGGCCTAGCCAATGTCCTTATCCGAGGCTGGAATCGAACCCAGGGCCCTGGCGCTGTGAGGCAGCAGTGCTAACCACCGTGTCACCCCCTTCTCAAAGACAATTGACAAATTTCTTCATGATGGGTGAGGAGGGATTGAATCTTCAGATTTCTCCACAACTGTGATGCTCCAGTCATTGAGTCGGTTCAAGAGAGTGATTGATAAATATTAAAGTTATCCAAGTATTGGGGAAAATGCTATTACGGTAGATGATCATGTTAACTAGCAGAGGGGGCTCACAGGGCTGAATGACTTATTCCTGCTCCCACTTACGAGGTTCCAAAACCAGTGAAAAGGTGTTAAATCTCTGGGGAAGTTACAACAGCTAACTGTGATCTCCATGTGATTGCCAGTTTATCAGAGTAAAGTCACCACAGTTCCCAGAGGACTCACCTTAGTCTCAGAGGGCTGCTGTCTCAATAAAGGGAGAGATGACTGGTGCTGAGATTTATCTGAGGGTCACCACGTCTCAGGTGAGCAGAGAGGTTGGGATATTCATGGTGACATCAGCTGGTGTGGAAATGAAACCCGTGTTGTTGGTATCACTGTGCATCACAAACCAGTCACCCAGCCAACTCAGCTGCCTCATTGTATTCTGAGAAACATTGCCAGGACCAGAACTCACATTCTTTCTAGGTTTCATCAGCATCAGTTTTGTAACAGTTTCAAGCATTTTTGAGAGAAACAATGTCCCCAGGCATTCTTTTCAGTAATGGTGCGTGTCCAGATACTGATTCGTAAGTATTATGTCATTAAGATCATTACGGGTGGCACAGTGGTTAGCACTGCTGCCTCACAGCGCCAGAGACCTGGGCTCAATTTCCGCCTCAGGCAACTGTCTGTGTGGAGTTTGCACATTCTCCCCGTGTCTGTGTGGGTTTCCTCCGGGTGCTCTAGTTTCCCCCCACAGTCCAAAGATGTGCTGGTTAGGTGAATTGGCCTTGCTAAATTGCCCGTAGCGTTAGGTGAAGGGGTAAATGTAGGGGAATGGGTCTGGGTGGGTTGCTCTTCGGAGGGTCGGTGTGGACTTGTTAGCCAGAAGAGCCTGTTTCCACGCTTGAAGTAATCTAATATAATCTAAACATTAACTGCACAACCCATGAATCCCTGATGATCCTAATAAGGGATTTAAGAATTTCCCCTTGGGTTGACCCCTCCCTTTTGATCATGTATCCTATGAACCATGTATCCGCATACCCCAAGTGCTTGTAGCCTGTTGCTAGATGTTAGATAGTGCCCGGCAGCTTTGATTGAATGAGCGGCAAACCCTCAGAAGGTCATGTTTTCAGAACCAGTTCACAGACCAGAGCAGAATGTTCCAGGCTGAAACTCCAATGTAGTGCTGGCCGGGGTGGGGTTTGGGGAGCGTGTGCTGCTCTGTCAGAGGTGCGAATTGTTGAGGCCCTGACTGCCCCCCAGGGGGCAGCTGAACTGGCTAGTTGGAGGGTGCAATGGTGATAGAAGCTACATGGGAGAAACCATTCTCTTCAGAGGGAGCACGTGAAAGAATTAAGATGAGGTGCCTTCCTCTATACGAAGGGAAGATTCAAGAGAAATTTCGAAAATCAGGAGGGCCAGTATAGATAGGGAGTAAAACAATTCCTACTCATAAAATTATTGCTGTTATCGGAATGCTGAATAGACATCACTATCTGCAATTAATGTTGTTCTTGCTAATATTGAGCTCACCTTGCACACGCTCTGTGCAGTTGTAACCTTGTATGCCTCGTTTTGTCTGTGATCTGTATGTGTTGTTGGAAAAGCACAGCAGGTCAGGCAGCATCCGAGGAGCAGGAGAGTCAACGTTTCAGGCATGAACCCTTCGTCAGACTTATGCCCAAAACGTCAATTCTCCTGCTCCTCGGATGCTGCCTGACCTGCTGTGCTTTTCCAGCACCACACTCTCGACTCTGATCTCTAGAATCTGCAGTCCTCACTTTCTCCTACGATCTATATGTCCCAGTTTGCTATGATCTGCCCGTACTGTTCACAAAACAAAGCTTTTCACTGTAGGTAGGTACATGTGACTGCAATAAATCAAATCAAACGTTGAGAGACCAGGGGACACAGCTTTTGACAGTTTTGTAAAAGAAGCAAATGTGTTGTGAGGAGAAAGCCCTTTCACACAGTGAGTGTTTCAGGTCTGGAAATGTACTACTGGACATGCAGCAGAGGCAGATTCAATTGAGACGGTCATTGGATGGTTATTTGACTAGAATCTGATCTCCAGGGGACAGCTGAACATGGAAGACACCATTCTCTTCAGAGGCAGCACGTGAAAGAATTAAGGTGAGGTGCCTTCCTCTACCTGAAGGGGAGATTCAAGAGAGGTTTTGAAAATCAGGGGAATTGGGAGATTATCCTCCTCTTCTTAGAATGATACCAAGAGAGTTGAATGTCCAAGGGTCAAGGAGAAAAGCCATTCATTTAATGTCTCTTTGGAAAGTCAGACCCTCCCGCAATGTTAAATTCCCTCAGTAATGTCAGGGTCTCTGTGTTCTCCTCTGAGGTGCACGTGCTTAAAAGCCTGTCACAATTTCTCAAGGCAGTATACCCTGTGAAATGTTCATCTCCAACTGTAACCGGTTTAGAGAATGAGGAATAATTGGGTCGAATCCTGCTGAGATAACTCATTCCTTATTTAGCCTCAACTGTTTTCTCTTTGCCTGTTCCCAGCATTTCCAGGTTATCTTATTATTTTTAATCAAATTGCAAACATCCAAGAGAGTTGGATTCGATCAAGGTATAGGCGAAACTGAGGATTGCAGATGCTGGAGATCAGAGTCTAGATCAGAGTGGTGCTGGAAAAGCACAGCAGGTCAGGCAGCATCCGAGAAGCAGGAAAATAGATGTTTTGGGCAAATGCCCTTCAACAGGATTGAGGTGTACCATCCCAAGAAGGCGATTGGGAGAATAGAGCAGCTCCAACATCATTCCTGGTGTATACACCATGCAGTAGCACAAATCAAGATTTTTCTACCTGTCATAACCATTCCCCCCCCCCCCCCCCCGCCCAGAATCCTTCCACAAATAAGTAATCTCCAGGGAGAGGCAATTTAAAAGCTCAAAGAAATCTGACTGAAGAACTCAGAGATATAAAGCTGGGGCTCTGTTGGACGTCTGTCTGAACAGGGTGTGATGTTTACAATGACAAATCCAATTCCAAGCATCTGCTTGAGCTTATTCAGTAATAACATTAAGTTAGCCTCTGAGACAGGAAATGCTTGCAAACATCGATGCTTAAGGTCATTAATGTTTCATTGCCAGTGATTGCGAGTGTAGATTGAAACAGAATGTGCAGGAATATTTTAACGAGGATGTTGACAGTTGGTGCTTTTATTCTGGATTTTTGCTTGCTTGAACTACGCAATAAGGTCATGGCTTTAGATTACATTTGCCATCCCTCCCATGCATTACTGACAATGATTTTAATGTCTTCGAAGAACTCTGAGATTGTTAATCTACGCCCCTCATCCTTCCCTGAGGGAGGACTAATTGGACATAATCCTCCTGTTGAACTTGAATCTTACTTTTGTACAATCAGCTTCTGCTTAACAAGCTCAGGATTCCAGGGTTTCGTAACCACTTCCTCAACCTGTCCTGCGGGTTACCATGAACTGTCACCTATTACCATGACTGTCCCCCAACCTCCAAAAATCTCACGGTTCTGGTATTCCATCTGGAATATTATCCTGAGGCTTCTCTGCTGTCCTCTCTGTTCAGGTGATGTAAATAAAGGCTGTTTATGACCAGTCCATATGTTAGTCTTTTCCTCAGAAAGATGCTGACAAGGAGCAGATCAGATTCTTCTTCCGGTTCTGAGGAAAGGTCACTGGACCTGAAACGTTAACTCTGATTTCTGGCCACAGATGCTGCCAGACCTGATTCCGATCGCAATTTCTGTTTCTGTTTCTGATTTACAGCATTCATAGTTGTTTGGGTTTGTATTCAGCTTGTCCTTTTCCTTCGGGAAATCAAGAACAGAAAAACGTTATAACACATGAAATTTCTAAACCTAATTTAGGGGAAGTTTGAGTGATTTACGAGATTAACTCCATACATAAATTGTGTCCGGTCCGTAGTCAGCCAGTACAGTGTATACTTGGCAAAACAAAAGACATAGCAGAATATACAATAATGGAATTCAACCCTAACAAATAAAGGGCTGGTATAATTCTGCTACAAATCTGTCTGAAAGTCAGTAAAATAAGAAATGAAAGTAAAGTAATTGCATTCATTAAGGAAGATGAGACCAAGTATGCTTGAGTTGCCGTTAGATGAGTGTCTGAGAGACCCCAGTACTATGGAATGGCTGAAGTTTGGAGTCCACCAGTTTCTTCATTTCCCATCCCCCCACCTTGCCCCAGTTCCAACCTTCCAGCTCAGCACCGCCCTCATGGCCTGTCCATCTTCCTTCCCACCTATCTGCACAACCCTCCTCTCCGACCTATCACCTTTACCCCCACCTGCATCCACCTATTGCACTCCCAGCTATCTTCCCCCCCAGCCTCACCCCCTCCCATTTATCTCTCCACCCTCAAGGCTCCCAGCCTCATTTCTGATGAAGGGCTTTTGCCCGAACCGTCGATTTTCCTGGTCCTCAGATACTGCCTGACCTGCTGTGCTTTTCCAGCACCACACTCTTGACACTGACGTTTATAAGCACCCACACCCATTACTAAAAATGAATTTTGGACATTGTGCTGTAGGTTATATCCAGTCAAGAAAACATCTGGCCATGAGATTATTATCAATTATATTCTCAAGTTAAAGAAACTCTCATCATTGCCAAGATGGTAAAAGCTGAGGAAACAACTTTAGAGATATATTCATAGGTTGCCGAAAGAATAATAAATTCCGTTCATGCTAACATTTCTGTCCTCAGCTTGCTGCCATCTTCAAAGAATCATCGAATCCCTACAGTGTGGAAGCAGGCCGTTCAGCCCATCAAGCCCACAGTGACCCTCCAAAGAGCATCTCACTTAGAGCCACCCCACCTTACCCTATTTCTGTAACTCTGCATTTCCCATGGCCAATCGACCCAACCTGCAAATCTTTGGACTGTGGGAGGAAACCCATACAAACACAGGGAGAGCGTGCAGACTCCAGACAGGCAAGTCATCTTAGGGTGGAATCAAACCTGGTGTCTCTGACGCCATGAGGTAACGCTGCTAAATACTGAGCCACCAGAGCACCTAGCCTTCAAGTGCAGTACATTGCAAGCTGGGCTTGCAACTTGGGCAGATGGCAGACTTGAGGTCTCAATATTGATGTAAATAACTTCAGAAGCTTCATGCCTTTTCTCTGTTTTCCATACCACAGTCCCACACCCCACCCCATCCACGGCCTTGTATTGTGTACTTTTTCTCTCTCTCCATCATTGACAGGCCTTTTGACCTTTGCGTTGAACCACAACCTCTGTAGACCCTTCAAAAGAAATTTTAACTAGCCTTTCAGGAGAGACATACCAGACTCGAAACGTTAACTTTGTTCCTCCAGAGATGCAGCCAGATGGCTGCGCTCCTCAGCATTCTCTGTGTTTGTTTCAGATTTCTAGCATCAGTATTTTGCCATTAATAAATTCCAGCTCTAGCTTATCAGGAGATGCAATGAGTTGATGAGGCATTAGGCCTTTAGTGAAGGCCTGGCCGTGGAAATGACAGAAAGCAAAGGACTTCATTTTCAGAGCTGACAGGGGGAGATCCACTAGGAAGGTAAAGTCTCCATCGTCCTGGCAGGGGACAGGACTGCTTTCTCATTAGAGAGAGATTAACGGGGTGGTTGTTTAAGCTGAGGGTCATAGAGTGCCTACAGTGGAAAAAAAGAGGCCATTCAGCCTGCAGTGATTGTTCAGTGCATCTCCATTCCCCCATCTTCATCACCTTGCCAAGGCTAACCCACCTAGCCTGCACATCCCTGAACTCTGTGGGCAATCTACCATGACCAATCCATCTAAAGTGCACATCTTTGAACTGTGGGAGGAATCCAGAACACCCGCAAGGAGCACAAGCAGAACATGCACACTCCACACAGACAGTCACCCCCTGGCTGCATTCAAACCTGGGTCCCTGGCACTGCG
>NC_057749.1:21659751-21664873 GCF_004010195.1 Chiloscyllium plagiosum
ATTATGGCTTCAGAAAGAGTGAGAAGTTAATTATTAAACCTCCCTCCCTCGTGCACACAGACCAAAATCCACATGCCACTAGTTCAAAATCTAAACTCTAAAATAAATTACCTTCATACATATCGATTACACACCCGTAAATCACAGAATATGCCCTGAGAAAAGAGTTGGAATTATTTTACCATTGCAACATCCAGATTACTGCTAGAATTGAGTTGATAAGACCAACCAGCTGGTTCAGATTTAGAGGTACTGGTGCAAACCAAGCCTTAACTTAACAGCTACTCAGACCAAGGTGCAGACTGACACTTGATAGCCAACCTCACCCCAAACCAGTAAATGTGAAGGCTACCCTGCCCAACAGCTTCATTTCATTGGTTAATTTTGTAAACATTTGCGAAAGATCAGCTTTGGTTTAAGTGCAAAGTCAGAAGCCACAAGACACCAGGTAAGAGTCTAACAGGTTTATCCTAAATCACAGGCTTTCGGAGAGTTGCTCCATCGGCAAGTGAATACTTTACCTGATGAAGCAGCAGTACTTTGAAAGTTGTGATTTCAAATAAACCTGTTAGACTATAACCTGGTGTCATCTGACTTCTGACTGAGTCCACCCCAGTCCAACATCAGCACTTCCAGATCTTGCTTTAAGAGCAAAAGATATTGTTTGATTTTGACCTGAAATAATAATGAGGTGAACTCAAGGCACCTTTCGGAAGTGAATAACATTTTTTTTCTTATTCATCCACAAGATGAGGGCATCACTGGCTAAGTCAGCATTTATTGCCCATCTCGAATTACCCAGAAGGCAGTTAAGAGTCAACCACATTGCTGTGGTGTCTGAAGTCACATGCAGGTCAGAACGTGATAAGGATAGAATAGAACAAAATAGAATCTCTTCAGTGTGGAAACAGGCCATTCGGCCCAACAAGTCCACACCAGCCCTCCGAAGAGTAACCCATCCAGACCCATTCCCCTACCCTATTACTCTACATTTCCTCCTGACTAATGCACCTAGCCTACACATCCCTGAACACTATGGGGCACTTTAGCATGACCAATTCACCCTAACCTGTACAACTTTGGACCGTGGGAAGAAACTGGAGTATCCAGAGGAAACCCACGCAGACACGGGGAGAATGTGCAAAATCTACACGGACAGTGGCCCGAGGCTGAAATCGAACCCAGGTCCCTGGCGCTGTGAGGCAACAGCGCTAACCACTGAGCCACTATGCCACCCAAAACGACTGCATCATCGAACATGGGGCTCGAACCCACAACCCTGGAATTAGGAATCTCATGCTCTACTGACTGAGCTAGTTATGCCTGCCTAAAGAACATTAATGAACCTGACGGGCTTTCCCCCAACAATTGACAATGCATTCGTGGTCATTAGATTCTCAATTCCAGATGTATATTGAATTCAAATTCCACCATCTACCGTGGCGGAATTTGAACCCAGGGTGCTCAGGACATTACCTAGGCCCTTGGATGAACAGCCCCCTGATTCATCATTCCTGATGAAGGGCTTTTGCCCGAAACGTCGATTCTCCTGCTCCTGAGATGCTGCCTGACCGGCTGTGCTTTTCCAGCGCCGCACACGTCGACTCTGATCCCCAGCACCTGCAGTCCTCACTTTAACCCGGTGATAATGCCACTAGACCATCACCTCCACGTGTAGACACAATACGACGTTGGTTACAATCATTTGGGCACACGTTGACCTGATTAATGACCCCTTTGTCCAAATCTGAAATCCAAAGCTGTGAATGGGGTGCAGGGAGACATTCATAACTGTGCTGAGATGCCAGTAAAACTGTGCCCTGGACAGGCATGCGAGTTGGCCCTGCAATGGTATGAATATTTAATTAATAATTAGTCATGTAATTTCTCCTCAGGAGTGATTATCCCTGGAACTGGTTTGTGAATCTAATTATTAGTAGGCTTTTTGTTTCCACGTCCCCTCATTACTGTCAGGATTGATGCAACATAAACTTCATTAAAAATTAAAGCTAGAATCTTAATTACAAGGATACCCTGACTGAAGTTAGAATTAGCCAACTCAGTGATGTGCAAATGAGTGCATTATTTAAGAAACATGCTGGAAGTAGTTATGCTAATTTAGTAGGTTCACAGTAGTAGACCTTTTCACTTGCGGTTGCATATTCATTAAATGCACTATGCAAATTTTATGTAGCTGCCTTACTAATGCCTTGTTAATTTATTCCGATTTATTGAGTACGACTTGTATCAAGTACAAATTTAATTACTATATCTCCTTGGATGTTATAAGAAGTTAGTGGAGGTTTGGAGTGTGTAAATCTGGATTACTGCATTTTGATCGAGAACATGGTATCAAAGGACAAGATTTTTATAACTGTGCCTTGAAAGCTTGTTTGATTTACTCATGGAATGATCTAAGAAATCACCAGAATTGCATTCTCAGGCTCCCGAAAGGAAAGTAAAAACCTCGCTGGTATTAAGTAAAGAGCGAGCAATGCTGAGTCCACAGTCTAATGGATATAATGGGCCAACAGAGATGGGGAAGGGTTATTCACTGAGATGCAGGTGTCACGATGTGTCTGAGCGGTAAATGACTGCGTTGCTGTTTGTCTCGGCCGAAGCTGCATTGACTGCTTGACTTCCACATCCCTCTCCTCACAAACTCCAGCAACTTCAATTTCGCTTGGAGAAACAGTCACACCCCCCAACCCCCCATTCAGCCTCCCCTCCACCCAACCCCACACCCCCAGCAAGTCTGAAACTGATGTAAAATAAAACAAAGGCAAGTGAGAGAGATGGCTAGCACGAGGGGGACATAGTTTTAAGTTGAGGGGTGAGAGATATAGGACAGATACCTGCAGTAATTACACTCGAATATGTGCAATAATCACACCCCGCAGTAATCATGCTCGGATATGTGCAGCAATACAGGACAGATGTGAGAGGTAGGTTTGTCACTCAGAGAGTAGTAGGGGTGTGGAATGCCCTGCCTGCAACAGTAGTAGACTCGCCAACTTTAAGGGCACTTAAATGGTCATTGGATAAATATATGGATGATGATGGATAGTGTAGGATAGATGGGCTTCAGACTGGTTTCACAGGTCAGCACAACATCGAGGGCCGAAGGGCCTGGACTGCACTGTGTAATGTTCTGTGATCTATGACAATACAGAGGACCATCAGACAGCCAACAGAATGTTTGCTGGATGGTGGCAACATGAGCAGCGTTTCTTTTAACAGGTAATTCAGCAAGTACCCACCTGGATCTCAGCTCCAGCATTGCTGCTGGAAGCAGGTGGGGTGTAAACCTGAGGCTCAGGACCTTTCTGTCTGAGAGCACCTTTCCCTTGTGAAATGCCGCAAGGAATTTGGCGAATGGGTGATTGTATCTTTCTACACCACCCCCTTGCTTCTAAGTGCAGCCAATAACATCAAAATGGAGCGTGTGACTTCCTGACTGAATAACGCTGATGTTGACCCAAAGATGGGATCAGGATGGGCACAGAAATGAGAAGGAAACAAGCCCATATGTTCACACAGTCAGTTCTCATGGCCAGTGGCATTTAGATAAAGAATAGAATCCCTGCAGCATGGAAAGAGGTCCTTCGGCCCAACAAGTTCACACCGACCCTCCAAAGGATAACCCACCCAGATCCATTCCCCTACATTTCCTCCTGACTAATGCACCTGACCTACACCTCCCTGAATACCCTGGGCAATTTAGCGTGGCCAATCCACCTGACCTGCACATCTTTGGACTGTGGGAGGAAACCAGAGCACCCCAAGGAAACCCCACGCAGACACGGGGAGAACGTGCAAACAGACAGTCACCCTAGGTTGGAATGGAACCCAGGTCATTGGCACTGTGAGGCAGCAATGCTAACCACGGAGTCACTAATTCATTGCCATCAGAATAGAGTAATCACACTTGACTGCAGGCAATGGTCAGACTTTGGTAAGTGCAGCTATCACACTCAAGGGTGTGCAATGGTCACATCCTGGTACGTGTAGTAATCACACTCAATTGCAGGCAATTGCCACACTTGAATTAGTGCAATGGTCACACTCAAATACTTGCAGTAATTATGTCCAAATATGTGCAATTACTACAACTGAATACGTGCAGTAATCACATTTGAATACCTGCAGGAATCACACACAATTATGTGCAGTAAGCACACTCAATTATCTGCAGTAATCACAATCGAACAACCTGTAGTAATCACACTCGAATACCTGCAGTAATCACAGTCGAATACCTGTAGTAATCACACTCGAATACCTGCGGTAATCACAATCGAATACCTGCAGTAATCACACTCGATTACGTGCAGTAATCACACTCGAATACCTGTAGTAATCACACTCGAATACCGGCAGTAATCACAATCGAATAACTGCAGTAATCACACTTGAATACCTGTAGTAATCACACTCGAATACCGGCAGTAATCACACTCGATTACCTGCAGTAATCACACTCGAATAACTGCAGTAATCACAATCGAATACCTGTAGTAATCACACTCGAAAACCTGTCGTAATCACACTCGAATACCGGCAGTAATCACAATCGAATACCTGTAATAATCACACTCGAATACCTGCAGTAATCACAATCAAATACCTGTAGTAATCACACTCGAATACTTGCAGTAATCACAATTGAATACCTGCAGTAATCACAATCGAATAACTGCAGTAATCACAATCGAATGCCGGCAGTAATCACAATCGAATACCTGTAGTAATCACACTCGAATACCTGTAATCACACTCGAATACTTGCAGTAATCACACTCGAATACCGGCAATAATCACAATCGAATACCTGTAATAATCACACTCGAATACCTGTAGTAATCACACTCGAATACCTGTAGTAATCACACTCGAATACCGGCAGTAATCACAATCGAATACCTGTAGTAATCACACTCAAATACCTGCAGTAATCACAATCGAAGACCTGCAGTAATCACAATCGAATACCTGTTGTAATCACAATCGAATACCTGCAGTAATCACAATCGAATACCTGCAGTAATCACACTCAAATACCTGTAGTAATCACAATCGAAGACCTGCAGTAATCACAATCGAATACCTGTTGTAATCACAC
>NC_057749.1:21664959-21670066 GCF_004010195.1 Chiloscyllium plagiosum
TAATCACACTCGAATACCTGTAGTAATCATACTCGAATACCTGCAGTAATCACACTCGAATACCTGTAGTAATCACAATCGAATACCTGCAGTAATCACACTCAAATACCTGTAGTAATCACAATCGACGACCTGCAGTAATCACAATCGAATACCTGTTGTAATCACACTCGAATACCGGCAGTAATCACAATCGAATACCTGTAGTAATCACACTCGAATACCTGTTATAATCACACTCAAGTACCTCCAGTAATCACAATCGAATACCTGTAATAATCATGCATGAATATCTGCAGTAATCACACACGAATACCTGTCGTAATCACACTCGAATACCGGCAGTAATCACACTCGAATACCTGCAGTAATCACAATCGAATACCTGTAATAATCACACCCAAATACCTGCAGTAATCACAATCGAATACCTGTAGTAAACACAATCGAATAATTGCAGTAATCACACTCGAATGCCTGCAGTAATCACAATCGAATACCTGCAGTAATCACACTCGAATACTTGCAGTAATCACAATCGAATACCTGTAGTAATCACACTCGAATACCTGCAGTAATCACACTCAAATACCTGTAGTAATCACACTCGAATACCTGCAGTAATCACAATTGAATACCTGAAGTAATTACACTCAAATGCCTGCAGTAATCACAATCGAGTACCTGCAGGAATCACACTCAAATACCTGCAGTAATCACACACGAATACCTGCAGTAATACCTGCAGTAATCACACACGAATACCTGCAGTAATCACACACAATTACATGAGTTATCACACTTGAATACCTGCAGTAATCACACTCGAATACCTGTAGTAATCACACTTGAATACCGGCAGTAATCACAATTGAATACCTGTAGTAATTACACTCGAATACCTGCAGTAATCACACGCGAATACCTGCAGTAATCACACACAATTACATGAGTTATCACACTCGAATAACTGCAGTAATCACACTCGAATACCTGTAGTATCACACTCGAATACCGGCAGTAATCACAATCGAATACCTGTAGTAATTACACTCGAATGCCTGCAGTAATCACAATCGAGTACCTGCAGTAATCACAATCGAATACTTGCAGTAATCACAATCGAATACCTGCAGTAATCACACGCGAATACCTGCAGTAATCACAATCGAATACCTGTAGTAATCACATTTGAATACCTGCAGTAATCACAATCGAATACGTGCAGTAATCACAATCGAATACCTGCAGTAATCACACTCAAATATCTGTAGTAATCACAATCGAATGCCTGTAGTAATCACACTCGAATACCTGCAGTAATCACACTCGAATACCTGCAGTAATCACACTCAAATACCTGTAGTAATCACACTCGAATACTTGCAGTAATCACAATCGAATACCTGTAGTAATTACACTCGAATGCCTGCAGTAATCACACTCGAATAACTGCAGTAATCACAATCGAATGCCTGTAGAAATCACCCTCGAATACCTGCAGTAATCACACTCGAATACCTGCAGTAATCACACTCAAATATCTGTAATAATCACACTCGAATACCGGCAGTACTCACACTCAAATACCTGCAGTAATCACAACCGAATACCTGTAGTAATCACACTCGAATAACTGCAGTAATCACAATTGAATACCTGCAGTAATCACAATTGAATACCTGCTGTAATTACAATCAAATGCCTGCAGTAATCACAATCGAGTACCTGCCGGAATCACACTCAAATACCTGCAGTAATCACTCTCGAATACCTGCAGCAATCACACACAATTACTGGAGTTATCACACTCGAATACCTGCAGTAATCACACTCGAATACCTGTAGTAATCACACTCGAATACCGGCAGTAATCACAATCGAATACCTGCAGTAATCACAATCGAATACTTGCAGTAATCACAATCGAATACCTGCAGTAATCACAATCGAATACCTGCAGTAATCACAATCGAATACTTGCAGTAATCACACTCGAATGCCTGCAGTAATCACAATCGAATACCTGCAGTAATCACAATCGAATACCTGCAGTAATCACAATCGAATCCCTGTAGTAATCACAATAGAATACCGGCAGTAATCACAATCGAATACCTGTAGTAATCACACTCGAATACCTGCAGTAATCACACTCAAATACCTGTAGTAATCACAATCGCATACATGTAGTAATCACAATAGAATACCTGCAGTAATCACAATCGAATACCTGCAGTAATCACACTCAAATACCTGTAGTAATCACACTCGAATACCGGCAGTAATCACACTCGAATACCTGCAGTAATCACAATTGAATACCTGTAGTAATTACACTCGAATGCCTGCAGTAATCACACTCGAATACCTGCAGTAATCACAATCGAATACCTGTAGTAATCACAATCGAATACCTGCAGTAATCACACTCGAATACCTGCAGTAATCACAATCGAATACCTGTAGTAATCACATTCGTATACCTGCAGTAATCACAATCGAATACCTGCAGTAATCACAATCGAATACCTGCAGTAATCACACTCAAATGCCTGTAGTAATCACACTCGAATACCGGCAGTAATCACACTCGAATACCTGCGGTAATCACAATCGAATACCTGTAGTAATTACACTCGAATGCCTGCAGTAATCACACTCGAATACCTGCAGTAATCACAATCGAATACCTGTAGTAATCACACTCGAATACCTGCAGTAATCGCAATCGAATACCTGCAGTAATCACACTCAAATACCTGTAATAATCACACTCGAATACCGGCAGTAATCACACTCGAATACCTACAGTAATCACACTCAAATACCTGTAATAATCACACTCGAATACCGGCAGTAATCACACTCGAATACCTGCAGTAATCACAATCGAATACCTGTAGTAATTACACTCAAATGCCTGCTTTAATCACACTCAGATACCTGTAGTAATCACAATCGAATACCTGTAGTAATCACACTCGAATACCTGCAGTAATCACACTCGAATACCTGCAGTAATCACAATCGAATACCTGTAGTAATCACATTCAGATACATGCAGTAATCACACTCAGATATGTGCAGTAATCACACTCAAATACCTGTAGTAATCACACTCGAATACCTGCAGTAATCACAATCGAATACCTTTAGTAATTACACTCGAATACCTGCAGTAATCACACTCGAATACCTGCAGTAATCACAATCGAATACCCGTAGTAATCACACTCGAATACCTGCAGTAATCACAATTGAATACCTGCAGTAATTACGCTCAAATGCCTGCAGTAATCACAGTCGAGTACCTGCAGGAATCACACTCAAATACCTGCAGTCATCACTCTCGAATACCTGTAGTAATCACACACAATTACATGCAGTTATCACACTCGAATACCTTCAGTAATCACTCTCAATTATGTACAGTAATCACATTTGGATGTGTGAAATAATCACACTCAGATACCAACAGTAATTACACTTGAATATGTGCAATAATCACACCCAAATATCTGGAGTAATCATGCTAATACCTTCAGTAATCACTCTCAATTATGTACAGTAATCATATTTGGATATGTGAAATAATCACACTCAGATACCAACAGTAATTACACTTGAATATGTGCAATAATCACACCCAAATATCTGGAGTAATCATGCTTGGATATGTGCAGCAATCAAACTCGAATACCTGCAGTAACCACACTCGCATATGTGCAGTAAACACACTCAGATACCTGTAGTAATCACACCCAAATATCTGCAGTAATCTACACCCAAATATCTGCAGAAATTACACTCAGATACGTGCCATAATCACACATGAATGCTTGCAATAATCACACCCAAATACCTGCAGTATTCACACTTGGATACGTGCAGTAATCACACTCAAATTCCTGTAGGCTTCACACTCAAATGCCAACAATAATCACGTGCAATTATTACGTGCAATAATCATACTCGAATACTTGCAGTAATCAGGTTCGAATGCGTGTAGTAATCACACTCAAATACATGCAGTAATCACACTCAAATACCTGCAGTAAGCATAGTCAATTACGTGCAGTAATCACATTCTAATACCTGCAGTAATCACACATGAATACCGGCAGTAATCAGAGTCGAATACCTACAGTAATCACACTTGAGTAACTGCAGTAATCACACATGGATACATGCAGTAATCACACTCAATACCTGCAATAATCACATTCAGATATGTGCAGGAATTTCCCAAATACTTGCAGTAATCACACTTGATTATGTACAGTAATCACATTTGGTATGTGAAATAATCACACTCAGATACCTGCAATAATCACACTTCGATGTGTGCAATAATTACACTTGAATACCTGCAGTAATCACACTTGAATAAGTGCAGTAATCACATTTGGATATTCAAAGTTTGTGCGAAGATTTGTAGCTCGGGTGCTCGTTGTTGTGGTTCTGTTCGCCGAGCTGGAAGTTTTTGTTGCAAACGTTTCGTCCCCTGGCTAGGCGACATCATCAGTGCTGGGTACCCAATATACCAACCACGACAGCGGACAGCTGAAACTGACAACCGGAAACGGCAGGGACAGACCACTATAAACACCAGAGGAAACATCAAAGAAGCGCTTCGCAGGAGGCTCCCAAGCACTGATGATGGTTAGAAGGCAGTTATGGGTCAACAACATTGCGGTTGTTACATGTCAGCCAGACCAGGGAAGGGCGACAGATTTGGTTCCCTAAAGAGGAGCACACCAGTCACATTGTGAAGGAACAGTGGGACATTGTAAGAGGTACATGAGGACTGAACCTTCTACCTCCCAGTCCAGCATCACTCACAAAATATATCTTACATTATGCTTCAAAATTATATTCTACTTTAAAATGAGAGGAAATCAGTTCCATGCTTATGAAATCTTGCATTAGCTTTCTGATTTATGGCTATCAGGTGAACCTTTTATGGTCACTAGGGATTCCTTTGGCCTCACAGAAACAACTACCTTCCATCTGCAAAGACCAATGGCATAGTCAATGTTGCTTGTATCCAACATTTACACCACACACCACTGGACACTGCTTGTATTTCACCTGCGCAGTGATA
>NC_057749.1:21670199-21689960 GCF_004010195.1 Chiloscyllium plagiosum
ACCTGCAGTAATCACACTCAAACACATGCAGTAATCACACTCACATACCTGCAGTAATCACACACAAACACAAGCAGTAATCACACTCACAAACCTGCAGTAATCACACTCACATACCTACAGTAATCACAACAAAATGCCAGCGTAATCCAACTCAAATACTTGCACTAATCACACACAAATACCTGAAGTAATCAGGCCGAAATACCTGCACTAATCACACTCACATACCTGCAGTAATCACACTCAAACACATGCAGTAATCGCACTCAAATACCTGCAGTAATCGCACTCAAACACATGCAGTAATCACTACCTGCAGTAATCGCACTCAAACACATGCAGTAATCACACTCACATACCTGCAGTAATCACACACAAACACATGCAGTAATCACACTCGGACACCTGCAGTAATCACACTCAAACACATGCAAAAATCACACTCACAAACCTGCAGTAATCACACTCACATACCTACAGTAATCACAACAAAATGCCAGCGTAATCCAACTCAAATACTTGCACTAATCACACACAAATACCTGAAGTAATCAGGCCGAAATACCTGCACTAATCACACTCACATACCTGCAGTAATCACACTCAAACACATGCAGAAATCACACTCACATACCTGCAGTAATCACACACAAACACAAGCAGTAATCACACTCACAAACCTGCAGTAATCACACTCAAACACATGCAGTAATCACACTCAAATACCTGCAGTAATCACACTCACATACCTACAGTAATCACAACAAAATGCCAGCATAATCCAACTCAAATACTTGCACTAATCACACACAAATACCTGAAGTAATCAGGCCGAAATACCTGCAGTAATCACACTCGGAAACGAGCAGTAATTACACTCAACTACACGCAGTAACCTCACTCAGATACCTGCAATAATCACACACGAGTACGTGCAGTAATCACTCTCGCACACCTGCAGTGATCATATTCGATTACATGCAGGAATCACACTTGAATACCTGTAGTAATCACACTCAGATACCTGCAGTAATCACACTCGAATATGTGCAGTAATCACGCTCGAATACATGTAGTAATCACACTCACACACCTGACGTAATCAAACTCAGGTACCTTCAGTAATCACACCCAAATACCAGCAGAAATGACACTCAACTACATGCAGTAATCACACTTAGATACCTGTAGTAATCGCACTGTACTGCACTGTAGTATGTGCAGTAATCACACTCAAATACCTGCAGTAATCACACTCAAACACATGCAGTAATCACACTCACATACCTGCAGTAATCACACACAAACACAAGCAGTAATCACACTCACATACCTGCAGTAATCACACTCAAACACATGCATTAATCACACTCAAAAACTGCAGTAATCACACTCAAACACATGCAGTAATCACACTCAAATGCCTGCAGTAATCACACCTAATAACCTGCAGTAACCACAATTGGAAATGAGCAGTAATCACACTCGGATACGTGCAGGAATCACCCTCGGATACCTGTAGTAATCACATTCAGATACATGCAGTAATCACACTCAGATATGCGCAGTAATCACCCTCAAATACCTGTAGTAATCACACTCAGATAGATGCAGTAATCACACTCAGATATGTGCAGTAATCACCCTCAAATACCTGTAGTAATCACACTCAGATACGTGCAGTAATCACACTTGAACATGTGCAGTAATCACCCTCAAATACCTGTAGTAATCACACTCAGATACCTGTAGTAATCACACATGAATATGTGCAGTAATCACCCTCAAATACCTGTAGTAATCACACTCAGATACCTGCAGTAATCACCCTCGGATACCTGTAGTAATCACACTCAGATACATGCAGTAATCACACTCAGATATGTGCAGTAATCACCCTCAAATACCAGTAGTAATCACACTCAGATACGTGCAGTAATCACACTCGAATACGTGCAGTAATCACACTCGGATATGTGCAGTGATCACACCCAAATAACGCAGTAACCACACGCGCAAATGTGCAGTAATCACACCCAAATATTAGCAGTAATCACACTCATATACCTGTAGTAATTGTACTTGAACACATGCAGTAATCACACTCTAGTAACTGCAGTGATCACACTCAAATACATGCAGTAATCACACTCACAAACCTGCAGTAATCACACTCAAACACATGCAGTAATCACACTCACAAACCTGCAGTAATCACACTCAAACACATGCAGTAATCACACTCACATACCTGCAGTAATCACACTCAAATACCTGCAGTAATCACACTCAAACACATGCAGTAATCACAGTCAAATACCTGCAGTAATCACACTCAAACACATGCATTAATCACATTCAAATACCTGCAGTAATCACACTCAAACACATGCAGTAATCACACTCAAATACCTGCAGTAATCACACCTAATAACCTGCAGTAACCACAGTTGGAAATGAGCAGTAATCACACTCAGATACGTGCAGTAATCACCCTAGGATACCTGTAGTAATCACGTTCAGATACATGCAGTAATCACACTCAGATATGTGCAGTAATCACCCTCAAAAACCTGTAGTAATCACACTCAGATACATGCAGTAATCACACTCAGATATGTGCAGTAATCACACTCAAATACCTGTAGTAATCACACTCAGATACGTGCAGTAATCACACTCGAATATGTGCAGTAATCACACTCAGATATGTGCAGTGATCACACCCAAATAACTCAGTAAGTACACGCGCAAATGTGCAGTAATCACACCCAAATATTTGCAGTAATCACACTCATATACCTGTAGTAATTGTACTTGAACACATGCAGTAATCACACTCTAGTAACTGCAGTGATCACACTCAAATACATGCAATAATCACACCTGAATAACTGCAGTAATCACACCTGGATACATGCAGTAATCACACTCAAATACCTGCAGTAATCACACTCGGTTAAGTGCAGTAATCGCACTCGATTATGTGCAATAATCACACTCAATTATATGCAGTAATCACACTCAGATACCTGCAGTAATCACACTTGAATACCTATAGTAATCATACTTGAGTAAATGTAGTAATCACACTCGATTATGTGCAGTTATCACACTCAAGTACCTGCAGTAATCACACTTGGATATGTGCAGTGATCACAGTCAGATACCTGCAGTAATCACACTTGGATATGTGCAGTAATCACACTCAGATACCTGCTGTACTCACACTCAGATACCTGCAATAATCACACTCAAGTACCTGCAGTAATCACACTTGGATATGTGCAGTGATCACACTCAGATACCTGCAGTAATCACGCTCAGATACCTGCAGTAATCACACTTGGATATGTGCAATAATCACACTCAGATACCTGCTGTACTCACACTCAGATACCTGCAATAATCACACTCAATTACCTGCAATAATCACACTCAGATACCTGCAGAAATCTCACTCAAATACCTGCAGTAATCGCACTCGAATACCTGTAGTGATCATACTTAAATATGTGCAGTAATCACACTCAGATAGTTCAGTAATCACACTCAAATATCTGCAGTAATCATACTCAGATACCTGCTGTAATCACACTTGGATACCTGCAGTAATTACACTCGAATACCTGCAGTAATCACACTTGATTACACGCAATAATCATTCTTGATTACTTGCAGTAAGCAGGTTCGAATATGTGCATTAGTCACACTCAAATATGTGCAGTAATTGCACTCGAATACCTGCAGTAATCACACTCGAATACCTGCAGTAAGCACAGTCAATTATGTGCCATAATCACACTTGGATATGTGCAGTAATCACACTCAATTACCTGCAGTATTCAGATTCGAATACCTGCAGTAATCACACTCAAATTCCTGCAGTAATCACACTCGGAAACCTGTAGTAATCACACTCAGATACGTGCAGTAATCACACTCAGATACCTGCAATAATCATACTCAGGTAAGTGCAGTAATCACACTCGAATACCTGCAGTAAGCATAGTCAATTACGTGCTGCAATCACACTTAGATATGTGCAGTAATCACACTCGATTAACTGCAGTAATCAGATTCAAATGCCTGCAGTAATTACACTAGAATACCTGCATAAGTCACACACAAATATCTGCAATAATCATACGCAAATACGTACAGTAATCACACTCAGATATGTGCAGTATTCACACTCAAATATGTGCAGTGATCACACCCAAATACCGCAGTAACCACACTCATATACATGCAGCAGTCTCAGCCAAATACCAATAGTAATCACACTCGGATAAGTGCAGTAATCACACTCAAATACTTGCAATAATCACATTCGGATATGTGCAGTAATCACCCCCAAATACCTATAATAATCACGCTTGAATATGTGCAGTAACCACACTCAGATACCTGCAGTAATCACACTCGAATACCTGTAATAATCACACTCAGATATGTGCAGCAATCACACTCGAATATGTGCAGTAGTCACACCCGAATACCTGCAGTAATCACACTCGAATACCTACAGTAATCACACTCAAATAACTGCAATGATCACACTTGAATACCTGCACTAATCACACTTGAAAAACTGTAGTAATCATATCTGGATACATGCAGTAATCACACTCAAATACCTGCAGTAATCATACTTGGATAAGTGTAGTCACACTCAGCAGATACCTGCAGTAATCATACATGGATAAGTGTCGTAATCACACTCAGATACCTCCAGTAATCACACTTGGATTCCTGCTGTAATCACACTCAGATACCTGCAGTAATCACACTCAGATATCTGCCAAACACATACTCAGGTTCCTGCAATAATCATACTCAGATATGTGCCGAAATCACTTCAGATACCTACAGTAATCGCAATTGAATACCTGCAGTAATCACATTCGAATACCTGCAATAATCACACTCAGATACTTGCAGATACCTGTAATAATCACACTTAAATATGCACAGTAATCACACTCAGATAATTCAGTAACCGCACTGAAATACCTGCAGTAATCACAATTGAATACCACCAGTAATCAGAGTTGAATATGTGCAGTAATCACATCTTTTCACCTGCAGTAATCACACTCACTTTAATGCAGTAATCACACTCGAATACGTGCAGTAATCACACTCAGATATATGCAGTAATCACACTCAAATACGTGCAGTAATCACACTCAGATATGTACAGTAATCACACTCAAATTCCTGCAGGAATCACACTCGAATACCAAAAATAACCACACTCGAATAACTGCAGTAACCACACTCGAATACCTGCAGTAATCACACCTGGATACATGCAGTAATCATACGCATATACCGGTAATAATCACATTCGGATATGTGCAGTAGTCACACCCAAACACGTGATGTAATCATACTCGATAACTTCAATAATTGCACTTGAATATGTGCAATAATCAAACTCAGATACCTGCAGCAATCGCACTTAAATATGTGCAGTAATCACACTCATATACCTGCAGTAATCACACTCGAATACCTGCAGTACTCACACTCGATTATGTGCAGAATTAATATTTCGATATGTGAAGTAATCACACTCAGATACCTACAGTAATCACCCTCGAATAAGTGCAGTAATCAAACTCAGATACCTGCAGTAATCACACTCGAATATGTGCAGTAATCACAATCGAATACCTCCAGTAATCAGAGTTGAATATGTGCAGTAATCATATCCTTTCACCTGCAGTAATCACACTCATATAGTGCAGTAATCACACTCAGATACGTACAGTAATCACACTCAAATTCCTGCAGGAATCACACTTGAATACCTGCGGTAATCACACTTGGATACCTGCAGTAATCACACTCAAATACCTGCGGTAATCACACTCAGATACCTGCAGTAATCAGACTTGAAAATGTGCAGTAATCACACTTGAATGCCTGCAGTAATCATACTCAGGTACCTTCAGTAATCACATTCAGATACCTACAGTAATCACACTCAAATACCTGCAGTAATCACGCTCGAATATGTGCAGCAGTCAGACTCAAATACCTGCAGTAATCATACTCAGATACCTGCAGTAATCACACTTAGATTCCTGCAGTATTCACTCTCCAATACCTGCAGTAACACACTCGAATATGTGCGGTAATCATACCCAGACATGTGCAGTAATCATACCCGGATATATACAGTAATCACACTCGAATACCTCCAGTAATCACAGTTGAATATGTGCAATAATCACACTCAGATACAATCACAATTAAATACCTGCAGTAATCACACTTAAATGCCTGCAGTAATCTCACTCAAATATGTGCTGTAATCACACTCGGATATATGCAGTAATCACATTCTGATATCTGCAATAACCACACTCAAATACCTGCAGTAATCACACTCAAAAATGTGCAGTAAGCACACTCAGATACATGCAGGAATCATGCCAAAATATCTGCAATAATCACACTTGAATATGTGGAGTAATCACACTCAGATATGTGCAGTAGTCGGACTCGGATAACAGCAGTAATCACACTTGAATAGGTGTAGTAATTACACTCGGATACAGAAATCACACTGGAGTAACCACATGTAGTAAACTAGACGCCTCCATCACATTCCTATGCGAGGTTAAACTGGACGCCTCTACCACATTCCCAGGTATGGTTAAACTAGAATTAATTAAAAGAGATTATATTAATGAGGATTGTTATCAAAGGAGACAATGTTAAAATATAGGATGTTAACTGGGATGATGTTATCTGGATGGTTTTAAAGGGGAAAACATTAAATGGTACAGGGTTTACACCGACGTAGTTAATAAGGTTGGGTTTGAAGGATATTTGTGATGGGGATTAGAATTAGTTAGGGGTTTGTTTTTGACTGGCACATGTGACAACACTATGGTTTTGGGAGGTGTATTTTGAAGACAGGTTTTGAGCTGTAGATTCCAAGCTGATGAATCAACAAAATTCAGTCCATCTTCATTAGTTTTCAGACATGAGGTGAGAAGGCAACTGAAATTAATCATGGGAAAAGTGATAAGGCACTGTTCAGAGACCATATATTTGGACTGTGTGTCAAATTTTAGGTAAAAATTAAAAAGCGCGGGTGAGTTAGCTAGACAGTATTTGAAAGTGACATAGCATGTGATAAACCAGGAATCAGACAAGAAATCAAAAATTCGTAGTTTCACTAGAAGAGATGAAGTGTTAATGTTGATGAAGTTTTCAAAGTAGGGTTCAGTGGGCCTAATCAAGCCAAAAGGAAATTAAGTAAGGTGAATTATTTGATAAGGACACGAGATAGAAGGAAATCTCACAGAATGTGTCAATCAAATATGCTCAAATGGTATTTTGAAATGGAAGGAAAACAAAAGGAGAATGTGTTATTGCTTACCACTTAAATTGGATAATGACAAAGTTCTCCAAAATTGGGGTAAATCTTTGAGTTACTTTCTAGAAGCAAATTGAAATGACCCAAAAAATGTATTATAGTCACATGGACAGATAGGTGGGAATAAGCCAGAAAGTACTAATATGAATATGTATGATGTAGTGATAGGAAATGCTGTTCCAATTAAGCAACATCCTTATATCCTTAATTTAAACTTAAAATTAGCACCGATTCAAGAAGAGATTGAAAGCATGCTCAAACATGATATAATTGAAGTGAGTTGCAGCAAAGGAACTCACCCAAAGTGAGGATGCCAAAACCAGATGGTACCCAACATTTATGTGTTAATTACCACAAAGTCAATGCAGTTACAAACACTGAATCATATCCTTTTCCACAGCTGTATTCAGAAGGTGGGACAAGCAACTGCTATTCCTAAATTGGACTTACTCAGAGGATATTGGTTAGTACTTTTATCTGAGAAAGCAAAGGATATTTTGGCTTTCGTGACAACCATACCAGTTTAAAATCATACTATTTGGAATGATAAATGCACCAGCCACATTTTAAAGACTAACCAATACAGTTATTTTGGGATTACCCACTGGTGTGATGTATGTCGACAATCTGGTGATTTTCAGTCACGCGTGGAAAGAACATTTGGAGCGTCTGTTGATATTGATCAATTGCGTTCAGAAGGTAGGCTTGATGATAAACCTGGCTAAGAGTGAGTTTGCAAAAGCCCAAGTCATGTTCCTGGGCTATCTTATTTAATAAGGACAGATGGCCCCATGGAATGTGAAATTAAAGGTTATTTGGAAGTTTCCCACACCATCGACAAAGAGGGCAGTATTAAGATTCCTGGGACTGAGTAGCTTCTCTCATAAATTTGTACAGACTGGTTGCTTCACTGACTGAGTTACTGTAGAACATCTCAGTGTACGGTAGACTTTCAGAAGGCATCTGTAAGCCTGAAAGCCACGTTAACCACTGTCCCAGTATTAACTACACCTGATTACACAAAACCTATTAAGGTGGCTATCAATGTGTGTTATGTGGGTATTGGTGCTGTACTCTTACAGGAAGACGACGAGAAGATGGGAAGACCTAGCAAGTATTTTTTTTCCAGAATGTTGAATATTCATCAACAAAAATATTCCACAATTGAGAAGGAGATCTTTTTGGTGTTGACGGTGCAACATTAATGTTGCTAGTAATGTGTCTGAGACAATTGTATATACTGATCCTAATGTTTTTGGAATATTTCAAGATAAAAGTACCAAGCTGTTTAGATGGACTTTATTGTTCCAACCATTTAATTTGAAGATTATACACGTGGCAGGATGAGAGACTGGATTTGCATTGACATGACTTTGATGAAGGAAGATATCAATGTTCAATGGTGGTGGAAAAAGCAAATTGAGTTTTGCACGTACTGCAGTATTGCACGTACTGCAGTATTGCGTGTTTGCATGCTTAGAGTCAATGTAAAGTAATGTATTGTAATGGATTGATAGCATTAACAAAAAATTCAATGAAGCCATCTTTGTATATTGATTCTTTAAAGGGGCAGGTGCGATGACGCTATGGCTTTGGGCGTTGTATTTTGTCCTGGGTTTTTTTGAAAGGAGGTTTCGAACTAGAGGGGAAAAGCTATCTTTTCCAAAACCAACAAAGGCCTTGAGGATATTTTGAAAGTAAACACAGTAGAAGTTGCATGACTGAGGAGGATTAAGATGAGAGTGGTGCTGGAAATGCACAGCAGGGCAGGCAGCATCCGAGGAGCAGGAGGAGCGACGTTTCGGGCAGCAACCCTTCATCAGATTCTGGATGAAGGGCTCCTGCCTGACCTGCTGAGCTTTTCCAGCACAACTCTAATCTTGACTCTCATCTCCAGCATCTGCAGCACCCACTTTCACCTGAATGAGTCGAGTCAGGGTCCCACTGAAATAGAGTTTTACTTCAGCTTTCAGTAGTTGTAGAACATAGAACGTAGAACAATACAGCACAGCAGGCCCTTCGGCCCTCGATGTTGCGCCGACCTGTGAACTAATCTAAGCCCATCCCCCTAAACTATCCCATCATCATCCGTGTGCTTATCCAAGGATTGTTTAAATCTCCCTAATGTGGCTGAGTTAACCACATTGGCAGGTAGGGCATTCCACACCCTTACCACTCTCTGCGTAAAGAACCTGCCTCTGACATCTGTCTTAAATCTATCAGTTTGTAGCTATGCCCCCTTGTACAAGCTGATGTCAACATCCTAGGAAAAAGGCTTTCACTGTCTACCCTATCTAATCCTCTGACCAGCTTGTATGTCTCTATCAAGTCCCCTCTTAGCCTTCTTCTTTCCAATGAGAACAGACCCAAGTCTCTCAGCCTTTCCTCATAAGACCTTCCCTCCAGGCCAGGCAATCCTGGTAAATCTCCTCTGCACCTTTTCCAATGCTTCCACATCCTTCCTGTAATGGGGCGACCAGAACTGTACACAATATTTCAAGTGCGGTCGCACTAGTGTTTTGTATAGTTGCAGCATGATATTAGCTCCGGAACTCAATCCCTCTACCAATGAAACCTAACACAACTTATGCTTTCTTAACAACACTGTCCACCTAGGTGGTAACTTTCAGGGATCTATGTACATGGACTCCAAGATCCCTCTGCACATCCACACTACCAAGAATCTTTCCATTGACCCAGTACTCTGCCTTCCTTTATTCATCCCAAAGTGCATCACCTCACATTTAGCTGCATTTAACTCCATTTGCCACCTCTCAGCCCAATGCTGCAGTTTATCCAAGTCTCCCTGCAACCTGCAACACTCTGCCACACTGTCCACTACTCCAGCAACTTTAGTGTTGTCTGCAAATTTACTAATCCATCCACCGATGCCTGTGTCTGAGTCATTTATAAAAATAACTAACAGCAGTGGTCCTAAAACAGATCCTTGTGACACACTACTAGTAACGAGACTCCAGGATGAATATTTTCCATCAACCACCACTCGCTGCCTTCCAGAAAGCCAGTTTCTAATCCAAACTGCTAAATCACCCTCAGTTCCATGCCTCTGTGTTTTCTCCCAACAGCCTACCATGTGGAACGTTATCATAGGCTTTACTGAAGTCCATGTACACCACGTCAACTGCCCTACCTTCACCCACATGCTTGGTCACCTTCTCAAAAAACTCAGTGAGGTTTGTGAGATATGACTTGCCCTTGATGAAACCATGTTGACTATCTCCAATCAAATTGTTGCTTGCTAGATGATTATAAATCCTATCTCTTATAATCCTCTCCAAAACTTTTCCTACAAAGGACGTAAGGCTCACTTGTCTATAATTACCTGGGTCATCCCTATTGCCCTTCTTGAACAAGGGCACAACATTTGTAATTGTCCAGTCTCTGGTCCAACACCTCCTCCCTAGCTTCCCAGAGAGTCCTCGGATAAATCCCATCCGGCCCAATGGACTTATCTACTTTCACTCCTTCTTAGAATTGATAACACCTCTTCCTTACTAACTTCATTCCTTTCTAGTCTAATATCTCATACCTCATTCTTCTCTTTTACAATATTCTCCTTTTCCTGAGTGAAAACTGATGAGAAATATTCATTTAGCACCTCTCCAATCTCCACAGGGTCCACACACAACTTTCCACTTCTGTCTTTGACTGGCCCTATTCCTACCCTAGTCATCCTTTCATTCCTCACATATCTTTAGAAAGCTTTAGGGTTCTCCTTAATTCTATTTGCTAAAGACTGCTCGTGTCTTCTCTTTGCTCTTCTTAATTCTCTCCTTAAACCCTTCCTAGCTAATCTGTAACTCTCCATCGCCTCATCATCACATAAGCCTCCTTCTTCCACTTAACAAGAGATGCAATTTCTGTAGTAAACCACGGTTCCCCTAACTTATCACTTCCTCCTTGCCTGACAGGGACATACCTATCAAGGACAAGCAATATCAGTTCTTTAAACCAGCTCCACATTTTGATTGTCCCCATCCACTGCATTTTGCTACCCCATTCTATGTATCCTAAGTCTTTCCCCCATCTATAACTCTTGACCTGTGGCATGTACCTATCCCTTTCCATCACTAAACTAAACGTAACTGAATTATGGTCACTCTCTCCAAAGTGCACACCTCCCACTAAATCAAACACCTGGCCAGGTCCATTACCAAGCACCAGATCCAGTGTGGCCTCCCCTCTTGTCGGCCCTTCGACATACTGTATCAGGAAACCCTCCTGTACACATTGGACAAAAACGGATCCATCCGACATACTAGAGTTATAGCATTTCCAGTCAATGTTGGGGAAGTTAAAGACCCTGTCATGACCACCCTGTTCCTTTCACCCCGACCCAGAATCATTTTGCCGATCCTCTCCTCCCCCTCCCTGGAACTCTGCGGAGGCCTATAACAAACTCCAAGTAGTGTGACCTCTCTTCTCCTGTTTCTAACATCAGCCCATACTACCTCAGTAGACGTGTCCTTGTCAAAAGTTCTTTCAGCCACCATTATATTATCCTTGACTAATAAGGCCATACCTCCCCCTCTTTTACCATATTCCCTGATCTTAATGAAAGATATAAACCCTGGAACCTGCAACATCCATTCCTGACCCAGCTCTATCCATGATTCAGAAATGGCCACAACATCGAAATCTCAGATACCTACCCATGCTGCAAGCTCACCTACTTTGTTTTGGATACTTCTGGCGTTGAAATAGACACACTTCAAACCAGCTTGCTGTCTGCCAGCACACTCCTGTGACCGTGAAATCTTGTCCATGCCCTCCCAACTCTCATCCTCCTGTCCACTGGAACTATACCTCAGGTTCCCATCCAGGTTGGGGTTTTGAAGTTGGTTGTGCAAGTTGCCATACCTACGTCTCTGCCAGAATTTTCTCAAGATGTTCTTTCCTCTTGGACTGGAGAAACATTGCATGTGAGACCATCTATTATACTGAATTTACCTTTGCCAAGGGTGTGTTTATGGGATGTTACTGGGCATCGCATAATTGGAACAGTTATTGCTTATAGTTATAGAGTGATAGTGTCCGACAGCACAGAGATGACCCTTTGGCCCAAACTGGTCCATGCCGACCAAAATGTCCATCCACACTAACCCCATTTCCCTGCACTTGGCCCATATCCTTTTAATCCTTTCCTATCCATGTATTTGTCAAAATGCCTTTAAAATGTTGTTAATGTACCCGCCTCAACCATTTCCGCTGGCAGCTCATTCCATATGCATACCACCCTCTGTGTAAAAAAAATTGCCCCCCAGGTTCCCTATTATTCTTTCCCCTCTAACCTTAAACTGATGCCCTCTCATCCTCAATTCCCCAACCCTGGGAAAAAGACTGAGTGCATTCACCCTATCCATGCCTCGCATGATCTTATTCACTTCTGTAAGACACCCCCTCAGTCTCCAATGCTCTAAAGAAAAAAATCGTAGCTTGTCCAACCTCTCCTTATAACTCAGACCATTGAGTCCTGGCAACATCCTTGTAAATTTCTTCTGCACTCTTTCCAGTTTAATAACATCCTTCCTATAGCAAGGTTACCAAAACTGAACACAATATTCCAAGTGTGGCCTCACCAAGGTCCTGCGTAACTGCACCATAACTTCCCAACTTCTAGACTCAGTGCCCTGACTGATGAAGGCCAGTGTGCCAAAAGCCTCCTTCACTGCTCTGTCTACCTGTGACTCCACTTTCAGAGAACTGTGCACCCGAACTCCAAGGTCCCTCTGTTCCACTGCACTCCTTAAGGCCCTACCAGTCACCATAAAACTCTTAACCTTTGATTTGACTTTCCAAAATGCAAGACCTCACATTTATCTATATTAAACTCCATTTGTCGTTCAAAGTTTGTGCGAAGATTTGTAGCTCGGGTGCTCGTTGTTGTGGTTCGGTTCGCCGAGCTGGAAGTTTTTGTTGCAAACGCTTCGTCCCCTGGCTAGGCGACATCATCAGTGCTTGGGAGCCTCCTGCGAAGCGCTTCTTTGATGTTTCCTCCGGTGTTTATAGTGGTCTGTCCCTGCCGCTTCCGTTTGTCAGTTTCAGCTGTCCGCTGTAGTTGTTGGTATATTGGGTCCAGGTCGATGTGTTTGTTGATGTAGTTTGTGGATGAATGCCATGCCTCTAGGAATTCCCTGGCTGTTCTCTTTCTGGCTTGCCCTATGATAGTAGTGTTGCCCTGTCGAATTCATGTTGCTTGTTGTCTGTGTGTGTGGCTACTAAGGATAGCTGGTCGTGTCGTTTCGTGGCTAGTTGATGTTCATGTATGCGGATTGTTAGCTGTCTTCCTGTTTGTCCTATATAGTGTTTAGTCCAGTCCTTGCATGGTATTTTGTACACTACATTCGTCTTGCTCATGTTGGATATCGGGTCCTTCGTTCTGGTGAGTTGTTGTCTGAACGTGGCTGTTGGTTTGTGTGCCGTTATGAGTCCTAGGAGTCGCAGTAGTCTGGCAGTCAGTTCCGAGATGCTCCTGATGTATGGTAGTCTACTACTGCGACCCCTAGGAGGGGGGAGTTTGACGGGATGGGGAAGCAAGGGGAGAGAGAGATGCTGAGGGGTGGAGGGAAATGCTTGGATACAAAGGTTTGGAGTAGCTCTCTGAGGATTCCATGACCCCCTCACACTCCCCGCCACTTTCCCAATATCCAGTCTTTCAATTGCGTACGACTCATTTAATTAAATGTCCTTCCCACCTCCAAACCCACCAACAAAGTCATCAGAAGTTTCAGCCCATTAACTCTGTTTCTCTCTACACAGATGCTGCCTGATCTGCCCATTCAGCCTATTGAGTCTGCTCTAGTATTCAATGACATCATAGCTGATCTGATAGTTCCCAACTCCATTTTCCTATCTTTTCCCTTCCTGACTAAAAATCTGTCTGTCTCAGTCTTGAGTCGACTTAGTGGCCCAGCCTTGATAGCCCTCTGTGGTAAAGATTCTCCATTCCTCCTCAACTCAATGTGCAACCCCTCATTTTGACAATCCATACCCTCCAATCCATGACTCTCCCACAATGGACAATAACTTCTCTACAACTACCCTGTCAAGTCTCTTAAGAATCTTATAAATAAGGTCACAGCCTGTTCTTCTAAACTCCAATGGGTACAGGCCCAATCTCCTCAACCTGTCTTCATAAGTAAATCCTTCCATACCTGGCATCAATCCAGTGCATTTTCTCAGGACTGCTTTCAATGCCCAGAGTACATTTCCTAATTCAAAATGGGACCAAAACTCTTCACAGTATTCTAGGTCTAGTCTGACTAGTGGAGAAAGTGAGGACTGCAGATGCTGGAGATCAGAGCTGAAAATGTGTTGCTGGAAAAGCGCAGCAGGTCAGGTAGCATCCAAGGAGCAGGAGAATCGACGTTTCGGGCATGAGCCTGCTGGATACACTTTCCTCATTCCTGAAGAAGGGCTCATGCCTGAAAAGTCGATTCTCCTGCTCCTTGGATGCTGCCTGACCTGGTCTGACTAGTGCCTTGTAAGGTTTTGGCAAGACGTCCCAATCTTTCTGGATGTAGGTTTGCTCGTTGAGCTGGAAGATTCATGTTTAGACATTTCAATGAGATTCCAAAAGAAGCACTGCTGGTGTTTCCTGCTTTCTATTTATATGTTTGGTTTCCTTGGGTTGGTGATGCCATTTCCTGTGGTGATGTCATTTCCTATGGTGATAACAGATACATACAGATAAGGAAGGGCACCACTTCGACTGGGACAACATATCCATCCTAGGACAAGCCAAAAAGAGACACGCACGAGAATTCCTAGAATCATGACATTCCAACCGGAACTCTATCAACAAACACATTGACTTGGATTCCATTTGCCACCTCCTGAGAAAAAGAACAGGAAATGACATCACCACAGGAGATGGCATCACCAACTCAAGGAAATCCAAACATATAAATAGAAAGCGGACACACCAGCAGTGCTTTGTCCGGAGGCTCACTGAAGATGTTACCTAGTATGGTGTCACAACGTCTGAAAATGAACCTTCCAGCTCAACGAGCAAACCCACATCAACCTGAGCTACAAATCTTTTCAAAGCTCATTCCCTATCTTTACTGGAGGAAGTGAGGACTGCAGATGCTGGAGATCAGAGTCAAAAAGCTGGAAAAGCACAGCAGGTCATTCCTGAAGAAGGGCTTATGCCCAAAATGCCGATTCTCCTGCTCCTCGGATGCTGCCTGACCAGCTATGCTTTTCCACCACCACATTTTTTGACTCCCTATCCTTATACTCCATTCCCTTTGGAATGAAGGCCAATATTCCATTTGCCTTCCCTATTACTCGCTGAGTTTCTAATTCATACACAAGGACACCCCCCCCCCCCCAAATCCCTCTGTTCCATAACTTTCTGCAGTCTTTCCCCATTTAGATAACATTCGTCTCCTCTGATCTTCCTGCCAAATTGCATGACCTCACATTTTCGCACATTATATTTCATTTGCCAAACTTCTGCTCACTCACTTATTATCCCTCTGTAGATACATCACATGCCTTCTCACATACGTTTGTGGCTATCGATCATTCACCTTCCTCATCCAAGTCATGATGACAGATAAACAAATTTAAATTCAATTAAAAATCGGCTGTCCTAAAGGTAACTATGTAGAAATAAAAACTCATCTGGTTCACTCATGCCCTTGTGGGAAGGTAACTGCCATCCTTACCTGGCCTGGCCTATATGTAACTCCAGACTCATTCATAGCAATTCGGGATGGGCAATACATCCTGGTCCAACCTACGAGACTCTCATCCTACGAACAGATCTTAAAAAACAATATTTCCTGAAATTACCCTCAATCGATCCGATTTGAATGTGAAGGTCCCACTGTATGTGGACACCCATTGTAGGAAATCAAATCAAGATTAGAGTGGTGCTGGGAAAGCACAGCAGGTCAGGCAGCATCCGAGGAGCAGGAGAATCGACGTTTCGGGCAATAGCCCTTCAAAAGGACTTTCCCGAAATGTCGATTTTCCTGCTCTTTGGAAACTGCCTGACCTGCTGTGCTTTCCCAGCATCGCTCTAATCTTGACTCTAATCTCCAGCATCTGCAGTGTCTGCCATATGAAATAGAATCCTCAATCTAAAGAACTTCATGGACTCATAGATATTTACAGCACAGAAAGAGGCCACTCAGCCCATCATGGCTGCTCCAGAGATCTGACTGCACTAATCCCATCTCCCAGCTCTTGGCCCATAGCCCTGGAGGCTACATCAACACAAATGAATACTTGAATATGGGATCCCTCACTTTTCGAAAGCTCGCTTTACACAACTTCGCTTTTACGAGAGACCTACATTCATATCTGTTTTCGGGAATCCAAAGAGGATTTTCGCTTTTACTAAAAAAATGGTGAAATTGTTCCCATTTAAATGACTGCTTCTTCACTTTACGTCATCTCAGCTTATGAAAGGGTTCATAAGAAAGTTCTACTTTCAGATGGAGGAGGAAACCTTTACTGCTACAATGTTATTAGAGTTTCTGACTCAACCACCCTTTAAGCAGTGAGTTCCAGACTTCCACGATCCTCTGAGTTTAAAAAGAAAATCCTCAACTTTCCCCTTGAACTTGTACCTCTTATATTACATCTATTCCCCTGGATATTGACAACTCTACTGATGGATAAAGTGCCTTTCTACTCCCCTCATAATCTTATTACTGTTCACTCTCAATGTTCACCTCTCCCAGGAAAACAACCCCAACTCATCAAATCAAACCCTCCAGCCTCAGCAATGGTGTAGTGGACAGTGAAGAAGGTTATCTCAGAGAAAAATGGGATCATGATCAGGTGGGCCGATGGGCCGAGGAGTGGCAGATGAAATTTAAATCAGATAAATGTGAGGTGCTGCATTTTGGTAAGGCAAATCAGGCCAGGACTTATACACTTAGTGTTAGGGTCCTGGGGAGTGTTGTCAAACAAGGAGACCTAGGGGTGAAGATGCATAGTTCCTTGAAGGTAGAGTCGCAGGTCGACAGGATGGTGAAGAAAGTATTTGGTATGCTTTCCTTTATTGGTCAGTGCATTGCGTATATGGGTTGGGAGGTCATGTTGCAGAATTCCAGGACTTTGGTTAGGCCACTTTTGGAATACTGCATTCAATTCTGGTCTTCCTGCTATAGGAAAGATGTTGTGAAACTCGAAAGGGTTCAGAAAAAAGTTACATTGCCAGGGTTGGAGGGTTTGAGCAAGAGGAAAAGGCTGAATAGACTGGGGCTGTTATCCCAAGAGTGTTGGAGTGTTGGGGTGACCTTATAGAGGTTTATAAAATCATGAGGGGCACGGATAGGATAAATAGCAAAGGGGTTTTCCCCACGGTAAGGTAGTCCAAAACTCGAGGGCATAGGTTTAGGGTGAGAGGGGAAAGATATAAAAGAGACCTAAGGGGCAACTTTTACACACAGAGGGTGGTGTGTGTATGGAATGAGCTGCCACAGGAAGTGGTGGAGGCTGGTACAAATACTGAATTTAAAAGGTATGTGGATGGGTATATGAATAGGAAGGGTATAGAGGGATAAGGGCCAGGTGCTGGCAAATGGGACTAGATTAGGTTGAGATATCTGTTCAGTATGGATGAGTTGGACCGAAGGGTGTGTTTCCGTGCTGTACATCTCTATGACTATGACTCAGAGGTAGGGGCCCTAACACCATTTTACAAGAGCACCCAGCAGAAGGGGCTAGTCTGTGATGGGGGATTTGTTCCTTCTCCCTACGTTGATCGTCTCAGCGGCCTCCACTTTGAGCCATTCCATTTGTATTTTGAATGGTTCATTAGTCCCAGTGAGGTATCGCTGAAGAGTTCACCGTGTTCGCTGATTGGAGAATGGGGCCTCTCAGAGAGACCCACTCTCCGTTTCGCTGAAGGCTGTGACTGGACATGCAACAAGGTGACGTTTCACTCTGTGGAGTCATTCACCCAGTGTCGCCAATGATTCCCTTCAAAGAAAACATTCAGCACAGGCTCGGCATTACGATGGAAGGAAGTGAATGTGAGGGTGTCAGAAACTTCATCAATAACGCTGACTCCAGTAGCTAGGTGGCCACAGCTTGGGATATAATTGATCGGTGCAGATGACAGTGTAACTGCACTCATAACACCTGACTCCTTCATCAACAATGACCAGTCACAAATCGAGCCGTCCACCAGCGATGCTGCTGGTCTGTTTTTTTGTCATGTCCATGCATCATAAGAGACATAATAAGGTCTCTAGTGCTTGTGTCTTAATCTCCTCCTTTGGTGATAGAAAGGGCCTTAATCACTTTACATACTCTAGGAAGGAGCACGCATTCATTACAGAGCAAAAGATCATCAGCTGTCAACTTGCACATTCTGCACCACCCACCCCCACCCCAGGCCGCGAGGATGCTTTCTACAGAAAGTGGTGCCATACATTAACACGTTGCATGGAGTATCAGCTTCCCATTCGAGGACAAAGGGTATGAGCCGTGAGGTTTGAGATGGAAGGGGGTGGGTCCAGCCCTCAAGGATGTAATCTCCAAGTCAATTCCTCCAACTCCATGTTAATTCATTCCCTCCCCTCTCCTGCATTTGTTATTGTCGCACTGCCTCCAGTGGTTGGTGCTTGCTAACTGTTCTCTTAAAGAGTGAACAACGCCAAGTTATAGTCCAACAGCTGGTGCTTCTAAATAAACCTGTTCGTCTTTAACCTGGGGTTGTGGTAGTGTCCCTGCCTTGCAGCCAGTTGATCCAGGTTTAAGTCCCACCTTCCCCAGAGATGCAGTAACATCTGAACAGGTTGCTTACACAATACCTTAAAGGGTAGACTGGGTATTGTCCTGATAAAGGGTTTTGTGCTCAGACCTCTGACAAGTTGTGCCTGTGTACTCAACTAGATTCATAGAGCTGTACAATGTGGAATCAAACCCTTCCGTCCAACTCACCCATGCTGACCAGATATCCTAAACTAATCTAATCCTATTTGTTTCATGTCCCTCTAAACCCTTCTGATTTATGAACCCATCGCTTGACTTTTAAATGTTGCAATTGTACCCATCTCAATCACTTCCTTGGGATATCTGCTCCATACACACAGCACTCTCTGTGTGAAAAAGTTATCCCTTAGGTCCCCCTTAAACCTTTCCCTCGCACATTAAATCTATGCCCTCTACTTTTGGACTCCCCTGCCCTGGGGAAAATACCTTGTCTATTCACCCTACCCATGCCTCTCATGATTTTATAAACCTCTATTAGGTCACCCCTCAGCCTCTGAAGCTCCAGGGAAACAGCCCCAGCCTATTCAGCTTCTCCCTATAGCTCAAACCCTCTCCAATCCCAGAAACACCCTTGTAAATCCTTTCTGCACCCTTTC
>NC_057749.1:21690521-21698744 GCF_004010195.1 Chiloscyllium plagiosum
CAGATACTGGAGAGATGACAGCAAAGTCAAGTAGCCACAGTCCCAAAGGGGTGCTCTTTCATTAGAGGGAGGTAACTGGTGGTGGTTTAACCTGAGGGTCACCACATCTCAGGTGAGGGGGGAGAGGTTGAGAATGAGAGCTCACCATGGGAACTTCAGCGAGGGCAAGAATTGAACCCATCCTGTCAATAGCACACTGCATTACAAGTCAGCCATCCAGCCAATTGAGCAAGCCAACTCCATAGGGTGGCACAGTGGTTAGCACTGCTACCTCACAGTGCCAGGGACCTGGGTTTGATTCCAGCTTTAGGAGATCTGTCTGTGTGGAGTATGCAAATTCTCTTTGCATTTGAATGGGGTTTCCTCTCACAGTCCAAAGATGTGCAGGTCAGGGTGGATTGGCCATGCTAAATTGTCCATAGTGTTCAGGGATGTGTAGGTTAGGTGCATTAGTCTTGGGTAAATGCAGAGTAATAGGGTAAGGGAATGGGTTTGAGTGGGATACTCTTCGGTGGGTCGGTGTGGACCTGTTTCCACTTTGTAGGGATTCTGTGAGCTGCTGTATGAGGGGCTGAGGGAGATGTTGCTCCTTGAGTAGGCATGCAGACAGCTTCATCTCATTCCCACTTTAGCACAGAGAAGTACTTAGACTGTATGCACATGTATGACATCAGGGCTTCCCTTCAGCAGCTCCTGAAACAGAGGAGGACATAGATGCTGACAGCTACCATTCAGTCCATTCCAGTACAATCCATGACCCTGGAGCAGACTAACTGGGCTCTGAGAAATAATGTGTGATGCTATCCATAATGCAGGTTGTTTTTGATGAGTATTTATCTTTCAAAACTCAAGTAATTTTAGTATTTGCAAGGTTTTATTAGAAGTAATCTAAGGTTCAACAATAACAGTAAAGTCTATTCAATTCGGTGGTATTTCCTATTTATCCTATCTGGTAACTTTAACCAGGATTATTAGAATATTTATTGAAATAATAAGAATATAAGCACAGCCAGTAAGCATTACTTAAAATTCAATCAGTAAAATAATTAAGTTAACCCTATAAAAGTTTCAGGAGGGTGATGTGTGGCAGTTGCAGAATGTGGGAGCTCATGGACACTATCCGAGGTAAACATGTCTGCAGTAAACAAGAGGAACTTCGGCTCTGAAACAATCAGATGGAGGACAAACTGTGCCACAGCAGGGAAGAGGATAGATGCCTGGACATATTGTTCCAGGAGACAATCCCATGTTTTAGAGAAGGGAGGTATAATTAGGTCCATGATCAGGGACTGTAAGGTGTGACTGCAAGTGAGGGATCAAGTTATGGGGATCAAGGAGGTAGAAGCTGAGGATCTTCAGTGCTTGTCATTATCCAAACAGGTTTGAGGTTCTTGCAAATTGCTTGGATGAAAACTAGGGCTGCTCTGTAAATGAATGAACTGATCATGACACAATGGTACAGGGAACCAATCAATTACAGGTGAAGCTAATCAGAATGTAATGGGAGTACGGGACAATATTGTTGGAGGGATTGACACTGTTTTTCACAAGAGACAGCAAGACTCCAGAAGGATGTGCTGCCCTAGCCAGTGTCAGGGTTTGAGGTTCCTGCCTCAGGCGACTGACTCTGTGGAGTTTGCACATTCTCCCTGTGTCTGCGTGGGTTTCCTCCGGGTGCTCCGGTTTCCTCCCATAGTCCAAAAATGTGCCGGTTAGGTGAATTGGCCATGCTAAACTGCCCAGTGTTCGGTGAAGGGGTAAATGTAGGGGAATGGGTCTGGGTGGATTGCGCTTCGGCGGGTCAGAGTGGACTTGTTGGGCCGAAGGGCATGTTTCCACACTGTAAGTAATCTAAGTAATCTAATCTAATCATATCTGCACATAGTTGGAGAGAAACCTGCAGTGGAACACGGAGGATCCATTGCCATCATTCACATGGGTATCGATGACGTAGGAAAATTAGTACCTCAGACTGAGGATCTGTGATCACAATTAGATTACCTACAGCATGGAAACAGGCGCTTCGACCCAACAAGTCCACACCAACCCTTCAAAGAGTAATCCACCCAGACCCATTCACATTCCCCTACGTTTACCCTGAACACTGTGGACAATTTAGCACAGCCAATTCATCTAACCGTCACAGATTTGGGTTGTGGGAGGAAACCAATGCAGACACAGGGAAAACGTGCAAACTCCACACAGACAGTCACCCAAGGTGGGAATCAAACCCAGGTCCCTGGCGCTGTGAGGCAGCAGTGCTAACCACTGTCACCCCCCCGAATCAGGTTGGGTGGAGTTGTGAAACAGCAAAGGACAGCAAATGTTGCTAGGAATGCTTATAACAAAACAGTCGTGACAATGTATGACAAGGAGTAAGTCAGGAAATTAGAGAAACATTCAACAAGGATAATATAGGGATTATGAGAACTTCAATCTTTTTAGAGACTGGCTAAAGGGACCAACTAGATAAAGGGCTATTCCTGAAGAAGGGCTCATGCCCGAAACGTCGACTCTCCTGCTCCTTGGATGCTGCCTGACCTGCTGCGCTTTTCCAGCAACACATTTTCAGCAAAGGGCTATTTTGGAAAAGGTTAGTCAAAACCCAGTTGTAAATTGGTTGTGATAGATTGGATCTACATTCAGAAGAATGGCGATAGACATGCGATACTTAGCATTTGAAGAATGAATACATGGTTTTATAAAAATGATATTTCTTGAAGGCACAAAAACTCAACGGGAAAGGTAATCCAACATCGCTAACAAACAAGTTCAATGTTATATTAGATTAAAAAGACAACCCCCCCCCCCACCACCACCGATGGTCACACTCTTGGTGAAATATAATCTCTAGCTCAGTTTGGGTCGTCAAACAATTTTTTATCTTCACCAATGCAAGGGTAACTTAAATCAGCAGGCCACAGTGAATAGCCAAGAAGATTACCTCAGAGTACAATGGGACCTTGATCAGACGGGCCAAGGAATGGCAGTTGGAGTTTAGTTTAGATAAATGGGAGGGGGTTTCATTTTAGAAAAGCAAATCAGGGCAGTACTTATACATGGTAAGATCAGGGAGAGTGTTGCTGAACAAAGAGACCTTGGAGTGCAGGTTCATAGCTCCTTGAAAGTGGAGTCGCAGGTAGATAGGATAGTGAAGAAGGCATTTGGTATGCTTTCCTTTATTGGTCAGTGCATTGAGTACAAGAGTTGGGAGGTCATGTTTTGGCTGTATAGGACATTGGTTAGGCCACTTTTGGAATACTGCCTGCATTTCTGGTCTCCCTCCTATGGGAAGGATATTGTGAAACTTAAAAGGTTTCAGAAAAGATGGACATAGATTTTGCCAGGCTGGAGAGTTTGAGCTGCAGGAAGAGGGTTAGTAGACTGGGCTATTTTCCCTGGAGCATCAGAGGCTGAGGGGGGGGGGGCCTTATAGAGGTTTATAAAATCATGAGGGGCATGGATAGGGTAAATAGCCAAGATATTTTCCCCAGGATGGGCGAGTCCAAAACTAGAGGGCATGGGTTTAAGGTGAAAGGGGAAGTTTTAAAAGGGACCTAAGGGGCAGCTTTTTCATGCAGAGCGTGGTACGTGTATGGAATGAGCTGCCAGAGAAAGTGGTGAAGGCTGATACAATTACAGTATTTAAAAGGCATCTGGATGGGCTTATGAATAGGAAGGGTTTGGAGGGATCTGGGACAAATGCTGGCAAATGGGACTAGAATTATTTAAGACATCTGATCAGCATGGACGAGTTGAACTGAAGGGTCTACTTCCATGCTGTACAGCTCTATGACTCCATGACTCTATGACAAGACTTAAAAGCAGTAAACCTCAGAACTCAGAGCATTTTAGAACTCAGTAAAAGAGGACCAAGAAACTGATAAAGAGAGAGAAATTAGAATATGAAAGTAAATGCATGAGAAACATCCAACAGTACAGGCCCCCCAGAAGTTTTCAGCTAGGTTGCAGGTAAGGTGAGTCGGTGGTGAGGAAGGCCACTCCCTGGATTTTAACCACACCTCACCCCATGCTATCCCACAGCTGCAAATTTGCTGTCAGTGGAATGTAAAATCAAACCCCATACCTCTACTTACAAAGCCAAATCCCATGCATTTTATTAGATTCAAAGTCCTGGACAGAAAGGCTTCTAGGTGTCTCAATCCCTTCATCCCCTTTTAATTTTTTCCACGTAGCTTTGACTGTCTCTCATTTACCCCACCTCAAATGTTTCTGCTTTGAATTTCATCCCACCGGTTTGTCTATGTTTGATTTGATTTGATTTATTGTCAAGTGTACCTCAATATAGTGGAAAGCTTTGTTTGCAAGCAGTACAAACAGATAAAACCAAGCAAGGGCATACAGATCTTAAGGTGAAAAAATAAACTTGGACAGAGTAAGGCATGCAGGTCACACTGTACAGCACTAGGCAAGATCATATTAACAGTATTATTTGAAGTTAGGGAGTCCATTCAAAAGTCTAATAACAGCTGGGAAGAAGCTGCTCCTGAACCTGTTGGTGCATGTGTTCAGGCTTCTGTATGTTCTGCCTGACGGAATAGGTTGTGGGAGAACATTACGGGGTGCAATGGGTCTTTGATGATGTTGGCAGCCTTTCTGCGGCAACAAGATAGATAAATGGAGTCCATGGATGGGAGGTTGGCTTCTGTGATGGTGTGGGCTGTGCACACAACTTTCTGTCATTTCTCATGGTCCTGGGCAGAGCAGTTGCCATACCAGACCATTATGCACTGGACAGTACGCTTTCTATGGTACATCTGTGGAAGTTGGTCAGGGTCGTTATGGACATGCTGAATTTCCTGAGCTGCCTGAGGAAGAAGATGCATTGTTGTGGCTTCTTGACCATCGCATCTATGTGGGGTGTCCAGGACAGGTTGTTGGTTATTGTCACTCTGAGGAACTTGAAGCTCTCCATCCTGTCAGCCTCAGCTCCATTGATATAGATGGGGGCGTGTTCTCTTCATTTCTTTCTGAAGTCAATGATCAGTTCCTTTGTTTTGCCGAAGTTCAGAGAGAGACTGTTCTCATTGCACCATAACGTCAAGCCTTCTATCTCCCTTCTGCATTCGGACTCATCGTTGTTTGATATTGATCCTGCCACAGTGGTGCCATCAGCGAACTTATAGATGCCATTCATTCGGAATTTGGCAACACAGTTGTGATGTATATGCAGTATGGTAGAGGGGCTGAGAATGCATTCTTGGGGGAGGGGGCTCCAATGTTGAGTGTTATGGTGGAGGAAGCCTCTTGACTTCTTTCACTATCCTCATTCTGGGTACACTGCACTCCTAGGTTTTGTACAAGTCTCACAATTGCGTCTTGTATCCTGAAGTCTAAGTCATCAATGTACAATAATAATGCTATTTTTAATTGGCCTTAAGTCACCAATTAATGGCCAGGTGTTTACAAACCTGGGTCCTCCATTGTATCAGTGGCGTCTGTCCTTCGATTGAAAGATGACATCTACTGTGAGCTGTGGGTCTTCCTGTGACCGAATAGAGTAATTCTCAACCTTTCTTTCAATATGTGAGGTCCCATGAGGTGTTGGGATCCGGAGTGCTGGTATTTGCTCCCTCCTCCTTTCCTTAGCTTCTGCTGCTTTGCCTCGTCATTGACGGGCTGTTACTCCAGGTGGGATTTATCCTGACGGAGAAGCTGTTGCCATTTTGAGCAATTGGTCAGGAATTCCTCCCAGTCATTCATGTCAATGCTACTGAATTTCAGAGAGTCACATTTGTCTTCTCCTGGGACGCTGAGTATTGAAGAGTTGATGATTTGATTTGATTTGATCTATTGACACGTACATTTATGACAAATACAATGAAAAATGTTGTCTGGAGTGGCCACTTTTTGGTGCCATCACACAAAATAAACCCAAAACATAGAAGATAAAGGCAGAAAAATAGAACAATAAAGTTAATCTTCTAGAATCCTTACACTGCGGAAACAGGCCATTTGGCCCAACAAGTCCACTCTGACCCTCTGAAGGGTAAACCATCCAGATCCAGTCCCCTACCCTAAGCTCTACATTTACTCATGACTCATGCACCTAACCTATAAATCGCTGAACGCTACGGGCAATTTAGCATTGTCAATTCACCTAACCTGCACATCTTTGGACTGTGGGAGGAGACCTACACAGACTCAGGGAAAATCAGGCAAACTCCACACAGACAGTCACCCAAGACTGGAATGAAACCCATGTCCCTGGCGCTGTGAAGCAGCAGTGCTAGCCACTGAGTCACTTTAGGTGGTGTTTGGAACAGCTCTAGATTCTAGCTGAGCCATGTGGCCTGGATTCGGGCTCCTCCACCCCAATGCCTTGGGTCCACGTGGCTAAACTGATGACACTGCCGTGATCGTGCTTCACTGTGTGCCGTCGCCACTGCTGGAACAGAGTCATCACTGTCTGGCATCATCTCACCTGCACCAATGTCACTGATACTGTGCGTTCATTATGGACTGATCCTGCGCTGGGCCCAAACCCGTCACCGTGTCCACTGTCAGGCACCCAGGCCTAGCCACAGGACCTGGAGCCTCTGCTCAGCCTGCAAGTCTAGGCCAAGAGGGATTAACTGTAGGGCCCGCTCCTCATTCAATGGGAGGCCTTGGCCTGGGGTAGCTGCCACTGACACCAGGTGCCTTCTTCTTCATCATTTACTCAGTCTAACTGGTCCCCAGGCCTGTACTGCCATCTTCCTCCGCCATTCCACAAAGGGCCCGGTCTCGCTGATGTCACCGCCTATACTACAAACTGAATGACCCATCTCACTGCCAGTGCATGATCTACCGTGTGTGAGTTTGTTTGTTTTTTAGCCGCATCAGCACTTTCCGTCGTTGGAAAGTGAGTCCTCAGCATTGACTTCAATAAAACTTGAGAATCTGATCGCCTGATGTTTTGCAGACGTGAGGAAGAATTGAGAAAGCGTTAAGTCAAAGCGATTTTTCGGATCCCCTCCCTCCCTCAGATCCTGAGAGAGCAGGAGCTAATGAGGGACTGTATTTTGGGCCAATCGGACAGAACCCTGCTTTAGCGGGGTTTTTGCCCGAATGCACATGGAGGAGTCTTCAGGAATGATATGAATATTTGTTCCTGTAGTTAAACAACTCTGTGCGATTGTCCAGCAGGTCAGTGACCTTGACAACAAGTGTCTGATCATTAAACATCATCCTGTACTGTATCCAGGTTCATCAGTAACATACCTGGTGTTGGCCACTGCACGTACAGCTTTTCATTACCTCCTGAGTGTCTGTCTGGGTCATCTCCTGAACATGGTGAGTTCAGGACATGAGAACTTCCATCAAAATCCTGACAAGGAAACCTCAATGCCCACTTTCTCTCAAATATTCAACTACATAAAATATCACATTGCAGCTTCGGTTTTCCTCCAGTTATTCTGGCAGCCACAAAGTGCTTCCCCTTTAAGAGAAACTGGCCACCTTTAAGTAATGGATGGTACGGTGGCTCAGTGGTTAGCACTGCTGCCTCACAGCTTCAGGGACCTGGGTTCAATTCCACCCTCGGACCACTATCTGTGCGGAGTTTGCACAATCTCCCCGTGTCTGCGTGGATTTCCTCCCACAGTCCAAAGATGTGCAGGTTAAGGTGGATTGGCCATGCTACATTTCCCCGCAATGTCCAGGGATGTGTAGGCCAGGTGGGTTAGCCCTGGGGAAGGCGGGGATAGAGTTAGGGTGCTGGGTCTGAGTGGGATGCTCTTCGGTGGGTCGGTGTGGACCCATTGGGCCATGTGACCTGCTTCTACACTGTAGAGATTCTATAATCACTCAAAATACCAGGCGTGTTGAGGTCTGGGTTCAAATCCCACCTGTTCCAAAGGTGTGTGATAACACCTCAAAACAGGCTGATTAAGAAAATATCCATAAATCAGCTGATATTTACCCATCCGCTCGGGGTCTATTTGGTTACAGTGTGATGTTTCTGGTTGATTACAGCATGTCTAAGTTCAGGGTAACTTAGCTACAGGATCTGATTGCAGTTCTGTCATTTTACCTCACTCCTGTAACTGGAATAAACTGATATCAGGAATCCTATTTCCCAGCGATTTGGGATTTGTGGCCAATTTCCTGAGAATCATTTGGGGGTTTGGCTGAGGGGACAGCATTGGAGGCTGAGGGAGGTCAGGGTCTAAGGGAGGAGTCAGGGTCAGGGGGAAAAGTCAGGTTATGGGGGAGGAGACA
>NC_057749.1:21698913-21725794 GCF_004010195.1 Chiloscyllium plagiosum
GGAGTGAAGTCAGGGCTTGAGGAGGGGGTCAGGGTCTGAGGGAGGGGTCATGGGGTGGGGGAAGTTAGGATCTGAGGGAGGGGTCGGGGTTTGGAGGAATGTCAGGGTCTGGAGAGTGGGTGTGGTCAGTTTCTGGGGGTGGGGGCACAGTCTGAGTGAGGGTCTGGTTCTGGACAGACCCTGCCTAACATCACTGTTCCATGCAGCTTGAAGCAGTATGTTTTTCTCTCTTGACATTAAGTCTCGACACTGGGCTTGCGTAGCCTTTACTAATTGCCCTGGACTTTGTGGCAAATTTCAGTTTGAATTTGACATTATTCTGCTGAATTAACAAAAAAAATTAGCTGGAATAGTGCTGCCTGTGTTAAATATCTGTTTGCAGCTATTTTGAACAATTAGCTCCTTTGCATGGAGAATCTTCTGCCTGCCTTTTCTTTTGCTCCCTTGGCATGTTATTTCCTGTACCGCACAGATTCTTTCTAATTTAATAAATTCATTAGTCTATTGTATCTTCTGACTACTTCTCTTGCAGTGTGAATGGGTCAGGGCTTTGATGAATGGTTTATAAAGAACTTGCTTCGGGCTATGATTTTCGCACCGAAGTACTGATTCAGTAATCAGCAGATGCTCGGAGAACAGGAGGATGTTTGGGTCACCAGTGGATTTCCTCTCTTGAGCCGCTAACTCAGAGACATTAAGGATCTAATACGCCATTATTCTGTCTCCCTTAAGATTGAATTGCCTGTCCTTTGGGTCTGCGCTGTAATAAACTAGGGCTTTAGGAGCAGTCTTTGGGGAAAAATAGCAATGTTCAGAAGTGCTCTTGACTCTAACTCGATACATCTGCGGCTATTTGGGAAAAAAATTGACATTGAGACACATAGCAATCAGCAAGAAGTGTGTGACGGAGCATTTAAACTTGACAGCAAATCTGCAACTTCACCGGTCCTCAGTCCAGGGTCTCTGAAACAAAGGCTCTGATATTATTGCCAGAAATTGTCAATTGCTGGGAAGATTTCAAGGATCTAGCCTCAGATTTCCAGGACAGCATTTCTCATTTAGTTGTCCTTTTTAATAAAATCCAGGATTACACTAGCTATGGAACTGGTTTATTTAACACACTGGTCGCTGCACCCGGGAAACATCTTGTTGAGACATGCTTGCCACAAGGTTGCATGATGTCTGACAATCTTAGCATTTGATTTGATCAATTTAAACTACTCCCATACGTTGGGAGCTTCCTCACAGGGATGGCAGACACAGGCGATAAAATTCAATGTCGTCTCCAGTTCCCCAGCGATGCCCCATCGACCATCTCAAGTACGGAGTGGTTGGTAGCAAGGATCTCAAACCAGGCCACTGGTCCCTGAGGGTATCAGGACGCGAGCATAAAGTGACTAAGGAGATGTCTGGGCTGCCTGCCTTTATTCGTCAACGCGCAGAATTTAAGAGCGAGGAGGTGATGCTGGAACTGTGTGAAAGGTTGGGCCATGGCTACAGCGTATAGTGTGTGGTTGGGGAATCCACGCTGTATGAGGAATGTGATCACACTGAAGAGGAGATTTACCAGGACGTTGCCTGAGCTGGAGTGTTTCAGATGTGAAGACACTTTGGACAGGCTGGGGCTGTTTTCGAAGAGGAGATTGAGAAGGGACACGTGGGCGGCACGGTGGCACAGTGGTTAGCACTGCTGCCTCACAGCGCCAGAGACCCGGGTTCAATTCCCGCCTCAGGCGACTGACTGTGTGGAGTTTGCACGTTCTCCCCGTGTCTGCGTGGGTTTCCTCCGGGTGCTCCGGTTTCCTCCCACAGTCCTAAAGATGTGCAGGTCAGGTGAATTGGCTATGTTAAATTGCCCGTAGTGTTAGGTAAGGGGTAAATGTAGGGATATGGGTATGGGTGGGTTGTGCTTCGGCAGGTCGGTGTGGACTTGTTGGGCCGAAGGGCCTGTTTCCACACTGTAATCTAATCTAATCTAATCTAATCTAATCTAATCTAATCTAAAAGGTATAAAGTTATGAGGGGTTGGGTGGGCAGGAAGAAACATTCCCCCCCCCCCTTTTGATGGAGCAATCAATGACTGAGGAACACAGGTTTAAGGAAAGGGGCAGGAGGTTTGGAGACGATGTGAGGAAACCCTTTTTCACCCAGAGGATAGTAAGATTCAGGAACTCATTGCCTGTAAGGGTGGGAGAGGCAGACACCGTCAAGCATTGAAGATGTGTACTTGTGATGCCAAGTAGGAGACAGTGAGGACTGCAGATGCTGGAGACCAGAGTCAAGATTAGAGCGGTGCTGGAAAAGCACAGCAGGTCAGGCAGCATCCGAGGAGCAGGAAAATCGACATTTCTGGCAAGAGCCCTTCATCAGGACCAAGTACTGGGGGATAGTTAGATGCTTAGTTTTGACTGGCGCAAACCTGATGAGCTGAAAACCCTTTCTCTGTTCTGTCGATCTCTGTAACTCTACCTACAGTCCACAGCAGTGTGTCCAGTGCTGTCCTGAATGAAATAGAGACACGAATAATGTACAGGCGACTCCTCAAACACTGAGAGAAATAACACCAGCAAAACCTCCGCAAACTCCTGCAGAGTAGATGCTCGTTTATATCGGTAGCTGTAAGGGCAGAAGGAGGTCATTCGGCCCATCGAGTCCGCTCTGTCGTTCGATGTGATCACGTGACCTCTCTCGGGCTGACCCCCCCCCCAGGGTTGGAGACCTTGGTTACAGCCAATCAGCTGCCCGACACCAGACTCCCAGAATGAGCACGCTCCTTCAAACTCTGTCACAGGAAAGGCTTCATGGAATCTCGAGCCCAGTCCGGCCCAAACCGGTGAAGAGGTAGTCGCACGGTTGCCGGTGGTTTTGAGTGTCACCAACAGGCCCAGGGTGGAAGCCGATGGCAAACTGTGTGAGAGTGCGAGGATCCCTCGGAGCTACCTTTTCCAGTTTGAGGGGAACACAGCGAGCTTGAGCTGTATCGTCAGCTCAGGGCCCACTACCCCAGAGTATAGCAGCAAGTCACCCTCACCTTCGAGTGACTGCCCAAGGGAAGAAACCACTTCCAAACACGTTCTTCCACTCTCCATTACACAAAGTAGGTTCAATTTACATCTCCAACTATCAGAGTCTTTCAGAATCCACTTCTCTATAATCTCCATTTATAAGAACCAGGCCATTCAGCCCCTTGAATCTGCTCCACCATTCAATACCATCCTGGATGATCACATCTTGGCCATCACATCTACTTTCCTTCCTGCTCTCCATAGCCTTCGATTCACTAAGAACTGTCTCCTGTTTCCTGGGCTGAGGGTGTTCCCCCATCCACCTTCATTCCCAGATGAAATTATATTCAAAGAGAAGGTGCTGCATTTAAGTAGCCACACAATTTCTCCGAGCTAGATGCTCTGAGGAGACTGCTGGTGAAACATCCTCAGTCACCCTGTCACAACAGGGACATACATTAATGTGTACCCAGTGACACAAGGCAGAAAATACCAGGGGGATTAGGGTTAGGGTTACAGTTTGCGTTAGGGTTGTGGTTAGGACTGGGTCAGGGTTAGAGTTAGGATTAGGGTTAGGGTTAGAGTTAGTGTTATGGTTAGGGTTCAGGTTATAGTTTGGGTTAGGGATTGGGATAGATTAGAGTTCGAGTTCAGGTTAGGGTTCGGATTAGGATTAGGGTTAGAGTTTGAGATAGGTTAGAGTTAAGGTTAGGGTTAGGTTAGGATTATAGTTAGAGTTAGGGGTTAGGATAAGTTAGAGTTAAGATTAGCGTTCGGTTAGGGTTAGGGTTAGGGGTTGAGGTAAATTAGAGTTAAGATTTGGGTTAGGTTAGGGTTATAGTTAGAGTTAGGGGTTAGGATAAATTAGAGTTTAGATTAGCGCTAGGTTAGGGTTAGGGGTTGAGGTAAATTAGAGTTAAGATTAGGTTTAGGTTAGGGTTATAGTTCGGGCTAGAGTTTGGGATAGGTTAGAGTTAAGGTTAGGATTAGGTTAGAGTTAAGGATATAGTTAGGGTTAGAGGTTAGGATAGGTTAGAGTTAAGATTAGGTTTAGGGTTATAGTTAGGGTTAGGGGTTGGGTTAGGTTAGAGTTAAGGTTAGGGTTAGGGGTTGGGTTGGATGTCTACCCCTCCCATCCTCAGGGAGGAGAATATTTTGCTGGACCTCACTGTTGTCACTATGACCTTCAGGATTGACTGAAACCCAGGGAGCAGCCTTTCAGTCATTTGTTTCCATCCTGTGGCAAATTCTTCCTTCTCAAGAGTATTTTTAATCAAGAAATATTGGCTCATCTCAGAGTGGAGGAAAGTGTGTGGAGAAACAAATGTATATCTGTTCCACCTCCTGTCATTTCCCATTTGAAACATTTTTGCCTTCAGGCTGTATACCTGACACGGTAAATATATTTTGTAAATATTCAGACTATTGCAAACATATTGAGTGCCATGTTCCGTTTGGGGACAAGTTAAACTTTATTGCAAATTCTGTAATATGTAAGTTGAGATGTTTTTTTGAATTTTTTTCTCAAACAGAATCCCTACAGCTGGAAGTAGGCCATTCAGCATTCACTGACCCTCTGAAGAGCATCCCACCCAAACCCAGTACCCCACATCTTGGGACTGTGAGAGATAACCTGAACATGCTGCAGAAACCCACAAAGACACAGGGAGAGCATGCAAACGCCACACAGAGAGTCACCCAAGGCTGGAATCAAACCCAGGCCCCTGGTGCTGTGAGGCAGCAGTGCTAACCACTGAACCACCGCGCCATGTAGCAACGCTTATGAATAAAGTATATTTCTGGGGGAACAAGGTGGCCGCTACAGCCAGTAATGATTGTAGGAACAAGAGAAAGACAGGAAAAATACATATTAAGATCTACAATCACATTGAGTGGAACAAGTTGTATGGGGACAAAAACAGAAATTGCTGGAAAAGCTCAGCAGGTCTGGCAGCATCTGTGAAGGGAAATCAGAGTTAACATTTCAGATCGAGTGACTCTTACTGAGAACTTGCACGGGGACAAGTTGAATAATCTTGCACATTCTGTAATATGCAAGTTAAAACGTTTGTTATATATTTTAACAAATGTTATGGATAAAGTATAATTTTAGAAATAAAATCATCAATCTTCTGCTCAGTGTTGCCCTATTCTGAATCTTTTTTTTAAGATTAGATTACTTACAGTGTGGAAACAGGCCCATCGGCCCAACAAGTTCACACTGACTCTCTGAAGAGCAACCCACCCAGACCCATTCCCCTACACACAATTTAGCATGGCCAATTCACCTGACCTGCACATCTTTGGACTGTGGGAGGAAACTGGAGCACCCAGAGGAAACCCACACAGACACTGGGAGAATGCGCAAACTCCACACAGACAGTTGCCCAAGGTGGGAATTGAACCCAGTTCTCTGGCACTGTAAGGCAGCAGTGCAAACTGCTGTGCCACCATACCACCCACCTTGTTGCTGTTCATTCAAAAAGAGATCATTTCACCAGATACCAACAGCATGGGTTCAATTCCTATCACTGGTTTGAGGTTACCATGAAGGACTCTCCATCTCAATCTCTTCCATCACCTGAGGTCTGGTAGTCTTCTGGTAAAATCACCACCAGTTGCTTCTCTCTGTAATAAGACAGCAGCCTGGAGAAGGGCTCATGCCCGAAATGTCGATTCTCCTGCTCCTTGGATGCTGCCTGACTTGCTGCGCTTTTCCAGCAACACATTTTCAGCTCTGATCGCCAGCATCTGCAGTCCTCACTTTCTCCTAGCAGCCCCTATGGTCTGGTAAGACAATGGTGACACAACAAACTTTCTAACTTAGTTTGGATTTGAGATTCATGTTTAATAGAAGCTAGCAGTTGACTTCAAAAGTGATTTACAGAATTTCTTATCCTGACGAAAAGACTATCTGTGTCTTACCTTTCTCCATTGTAAGTTGTAATTAAACAGCAAATCTTTTATCCACTTGTGGAATGTGGGCATCACAGACTGGGATGCATTTATTGTCCGTCCCCATTTGCCCTTGAGAAGGTGGAAGTGGGCTGCCTTCCAGTTGCACTATGTACTAATTTAAACAAGTCAAATTTTAGATAATTAAGTTTATTCATGTTTCCCAACACAGACCTGAAGCTAAACCAAGCTGCCTAATCTATGATGCGTTGCCCATTGTACCAATAGTTAAAGGAAAGCAAAGCATTGCTGGAGATCTAAAAGTCAATACAGACAGGGAGGGGGAAATTCAGCTGGTCTGGCAGCGACTGTGGAGACAGAAACAGAATAAAATATGACTCTTCCTCAGAACAAATAATTAACATTGGTTACAGTAAGCTGAAAATGACACCATGCCTTCCTAGTCAGGCAGCCACTTGGCAATTGTCTCAAATTGCATTTTCCAAACTGCGGTGACCATGAGGTGAGATATTTCTGGGGGGGATGGAAGGATTGCATGGTTCCATCTGGGTGGATCATGTGCGATCTGTCAAGCACCTGAAGGAGTTTCTTTCTGAAAACCCTGCGCCAAAATGAATAATTAGCTGGAATAATTAGCAGGTTGAAGATGAATTTCCACACTGTGTTGTCCAGGACACTATCAAGGATAACAGGTGTTAAAAGTGCCTGGGAGGGACAAAGATTAAAGATTATTTCATTATCTAGCTTCCTTCAGGCAGGGGAGATGTGCTAGTTTACGCAGCCATGAACAGTCAGGTCTGACTTGGGGCTCACTTCCCCCTTGTGGCGGATTTGTTACTGGGCCTGTGTATGACAGAGAGTGAATATTGTTTAATCTGTTTGAATGCTCTGTCCTTGACGTCTTTAAACTGAGCTCGCAAATCAGCCAACATTCCTCACATCATTTTTAAAGTGAGTACATATTAGTTTAATGTTAGCCTGTGAGAGGCTGCCACAGGTCAGCCACAGTTATTGGATTAATTGGCAGTAATTCTTTAATTACAGAACTATACTCTTACAGAATTCACTCAGATTATTTTGTCTCCTTGTACAGGACAGAGCAACATATTTAATCTCCTCGCCAAATGTGCGGCATGTGTCAAAAGGCACTAAAGTGGTATTTAAATTGTCACAAAGTTGTTGTAAATTCGTACTTCGGGCTAAAAATCAATTTATTTCAATTCGCAACTTTAAAAAAGACAGTATCACTATTACTGACACTAGTTCCCAAATACCTAAGTGTTTTTCACATTTTGATCCCAAATATTTTCAAAGTTGTTATTTTAAAAGCACAGCATTCACCATCACTACTTTTCCTCTTTAAACTCCAAGAGCTTCTACAGTGGGATTTGAAATGGTGCTGCCAGAATATTTGCATAGGCCCTTGAACTAGCAGCTAGCCTGGTACTCCAGATTACTAGTGCAGAACCTAGTCTGGTCCTCTGAATTACTGATCTGGTAATTAGCCTGCTCTTCTGGACTACCTGTTCTAATAGTGAGTCTGGTCTTCTGGATTACTGGTCTAATAACTAGCCAGATCCTCCAGATTACTTGCATAATAATTAGCTTGGTCCTCTGGATTATTGGACTATTATCCAGCCTTATCCTCTGTATTACTAGTCTAGTAATTAGCCTGGCCATCCCTATTACCCTTGTAGATATTAACTCTTTCCTTTGGATTACTTGATTACAGCGCCAAAGACCCGGGTTCAAATCCCACCTCAGGCAACTGCGTAGAGTTTGCACATTCTCCCCGGGTCTGTGTGGGTTCCCTCCGGGTACTTTGGTTTCCTCCCACAGTCCAAAAATGTGCAGGTTTGGTGAATTGGCCGTGGGAAATTGCCCGTAGTGTTAGGTGAAAGGGTAAATGTAGGGGAATGGGTTTGGGTGGGTTGCTCTTCGGAGGGTTGGTGTGGACTTGTTGAGCCAAAGGGCTCGTTTCCGCACTGTAAGTAATCTAATCTAATAATGATTTGGAGATGCCGGTGTTGGACTGGGATGTACAAAGTTTAAAATCGCACAACACCAGATTATAGTCCAACAGGTTTATCCGGAGGCACTAGCTTTTGAAGCACTGCTTCTTCATCAGGTGGTTGTGGAGCAGAATTAGCTTGTTCCTCAAGATTATTGGTCTCGTATTTAGTGTGGACTTGTTGACTACTTGTCTCGTAATTAGGCTGGATGTCTGGATTACTGGATTTGTAATTAGCTGAGTCATCTGGGTTTCTGGTGTAGTAATTAGTCAGGTCCTCAGTATTACTCATCTAGATACCAACTCCCTCGAGCTGTTTAGGGAGATGTGGGCACCGCAGGGAGTGGAATGTATTATATCCCCCACCAACTCTATTTTGATTTAATCCCTGCCCTCCCCTTCACTGTTTGATCACGCAGCATTACCCTTTGATGTGAAGGGTATTGCTTGTCACTGGCCATTTGGGTGTTTCCTGTCTTCCTGGTGGTGAGAATTGAATAAAGATTTGTTATCTTTCACTGTGTCTTACACCTGCACAACACAACATGGGTGCTGGGGACAAAATAAGCACTACCGCAGTTAGAGGGTAAGGTGGGGGAAAGGGAGAGAAAATATACATATATATATATATTACTGGGCTAGTAATTAGCCCAGTCCATTGGATTACTGCTCTATCAGAAGACTGGCCCTCAGAATGAGTGACCTAGTAATGAGTTTACTCCTCCAGATTACGACTGTACTAATTAGCCTGGTCCTCTGTATTACTGAACTCTAGAGCAACCTTCCACATGGTCTACTGCTCTCTCTCTTTTCCCCCGTTTTAAAGCATCATTGTTTTGACCCTCTTTTTTTCGCAAAGTTCCAAAACAAAGGAACAGTTTGTAAAACAGTAATTACTGCCACAAGAAATCGAGGAAATCAGCACCAGCACTGAAATCAACTTCAAAAAAAGAGGAGCAGCTCTTACAGCCATGATTTTCTTCCATCCACATTTTAGATTCTGGATGGGCACATGAACAGGAAGGGTTTCGAGGAATATGGATCAAAAGCTGGCAACTAGGCCGAGGTCAGATTGGGATGCCTAGACAGCATGGACAGGTTGGACCAAAGGATGTTTCTTTGCTGGATATCTCTATGACTCAACAGGTCTAGTAATTAACCTGATCCTTCAGATTACTGGTATAGAAATTAGATTTGTCCTCTGGATTACTTGCTTAGTGATTAGACTGATCCTCTGGATGACCGGTCTAGTAATTAGCACAGTCCTCTGGATTAATGGTTTAGAATTTAGCCTGGCCCTCTGGATTACTGATGTAGTAATTAGCCTAGTCTTCTGGATTACCACTCTAGTAATAGCCTGGTCGTCCAGGTTACTGGTCTCATAAATAGCCTGGTCATAGAGTCACAGAAATGTACAGCATGGAAACAGACTCTTCAGTCCAACTTGTCCGTGCCGACCAGATATCCCAACCTAATCTAGTCCCACCTACCAGCACCTGACCTGTATCCCTCCAAACCCTTCCTATTCATAAACCCATCCAGATATTTGGCTGAGAAAAGAATAGCAGAACAAATATGGCAGTGACAGGGAATGTGTAGATGTTCCCAAGGTTGAGAGTGTGTTGCTGGAAAAGCACAGCAGGTCAGGCAGCATCCGAGGAGCAGGAAAACTGACGTTTCGGGCCAGAACCCTTCATCAGGGATAGGGCTCCGACCCGAAATGTCGATTTTCCTGCTCCTCGGATGCTGCCTGTCCTGCTGTGCTTTTCCAGCAATACACTTTCAACTCTGACCTCCAGCATCTGCAGACCTCACTGTCTCCTAGATGTTCCCAAGATGCAGTCTGAGAAGAAGAAATGTCGGATAAGATAAATGTTCAACTATGAGCCAATATATTGCAGCTATATGCTAAAGAGATTGTTCAGGCTGGCAATCAATTGCATAAATAGACCAGAGAAGGCAAAAAATAGGTTCAAAGGGGACATACGATAAATACATTAAAACTTGCACCCTGTTTGTTCGCATACATAATGGAATATAATGTTTTGATGTTTATAACTAGGTGAGGCTCTGTCAAGAACTTAAAAAATGCATTTTCTGTAAGATAGGACATGGGCCATGTGTGTGATCAACAGAATGCAACATTGGGAATGATCCTACAGGTCAGGCTTTCTTGTAATTAGGTAGTGAAGTAAATGGTACTCTTCAGATTACTGGGGTTGTGGGGGAAACCTGCAGGTATAGATGACAGCACTGATCGTACATGGTACCTAACACAGAGCTGAACGTTGTGAGGACTTTCCGAGTTGTTTAGAATTGCCTGGATTTGTATTGAATCTCATAAAGTTGCACAGAATTATGCAGAACCAGATCAAAGTCAAAGAGTATTACAGAATAGTACAGAACAGACATAGACCATTTCACCCATCAGTCTTCACTGGCACTATCAGGTTAGTCCCACTTTTCAAAAATGTGAGATGTGGGCATCATTTGGCAAAAATCCTGCTTTTCTTTCCTAACGAGTGCTGGTGGTCCTGAAACCACAGAACAGAATTCAGCTGCTCATATCGCCGTGCCTGGGAATGTGCAGTGTATCAGTTGATATCCCCTGTCTTGGAATGTAAACATAAAGCATAAAAACCATGAATATAGGCACACGAGGAGGCCACCGTGGCCTAAGAACCTGCTCCACTATTCACTGTGCACATTGTCCATATTAAATCCATGAGCCCTCGGAACCATCAATCTCAGCCTTGAATATTATCAATGAGTGAGTGTCTGCTGCCCCCTGGGGTACAGAATTTCAAATGTTCACAGCCTCAAGAATGACTTTTGATTTCATTTTACTATTGTCATATGTACTGAGATACAGTGAAAGTATTTTTTTTGCGTGCCATCCAGGCAAATTATACCTTATGTAAATACATCACGGTAATATAACATTGTGTAGAATATAGTGCTACAGCTATAGAGGAGGTGCAGAGATGGACCAACTTTAATATATGAGAGGTCAGTTCAAATGTCTGATCACAGCAGGGAAGAAGCTGTTGGTACATGCTTTCAAATGTTTGTATCAGCTGCCCAATGGAAGAGGGTGGGAGAGATTATAACCAGGGTGGGAGGGGTCTTTGATGATGTCGGCTGCTTTCCCAAGGCAGCAGGAAATGTAGATGGAGTCAATGGATGGAAAGTTGGTTTGTGTGATGGACTGGGATGTGTTCACAACTCTCTGCAGTTTCTTGTGGTTTTGGGCAGAGCAGTTGCCAAACCAAGCTGTGATGCATCCTGGGAGGATACCTTCTATGGTGCATAAATAAAAGTCAATAAGAGTCATTGTGGACTTGCCGAATTTCCTCAGCCTCCTGAGGGAGTAGAGGTATAGGTGTGTTTACTTGACAATCCCTCTGTTCCTGATCTTGGAGAGTGAGGGGATGCTGAGTTGTGAGCTGTAATTTCTGAAATCAGTGTTACTGCAGTGAGTTACTTTAAAATAGCCCATTATACGTGTTGAACTTTGACAGATCAATGAATGTTTGAAAGCACAAATGTGGTCTTCTGTCCAGACTGCCTGTAACCTTTCAACTTGAGATCAGGGGTTCACTGTCTAAGTATGTGAATAGGAAAGGTTTGGAGGGATACGGGCCAGGAGCTGGTAGGTGAGACTAGTTTGGGATTATCGTTGGTATGGACTGGTTAGAATGAAGGGTCTGTTTCCATGCTGTATGACTTTATGATACAAGGTAGGCCATTTAGGACTGAGGTTGGGAGAAATTTCTTCACCCAGAGAGTGGTGAGTCTGTGGAATTCTCTGCCATAGAAAGTGGTTTAGGCCAAGACACATGGTTTTCAAGAATGAGTTCTCAGGGTAAAGGGATAAAAGTGTATGTGTGGAAAGTGGGAGCAGGGATGAACACATCGAATGGCAGAGCAGGCTCGAAGGGCCGAATGGCCTATTCCTGCTCCTATGTTTCTTCCAGGACTGGATGATCTGACAATCACCAGTTTGCTGAGAGATGTTTCAGAAAGGAGACAATTACGAGATTGTTAGTGGCTCCAAAGTTGTTAAACATAGGCTGCGCTTTATAGCAATTCGTAAACATTATGATAAAGGCAGGGAACAAACATATCCACTTGAAATTAAAATAACGGCATCCAAACGGGTATCAGAAATAAATGCTACAAACTGTAATCAGTGACGCCCAAGGTACTAAATATAATTCATCCTTCTCAGATGCATCAAAAGAATTATTGAGGTTATAAAGAGGCCCTTGGGAAAATGCTGTGCAATTACTGGACTTTTCAGCTTAACTGCCCTTGTACCTACGGGAGAACTTGAAGCATGTGTCATGGTCCAATCTGCATTTCTTTTGAAAAATTAAAGAAATCGTTACGCCATTGGACCGAATCGTAAAAAACAAGCGGCCAAAGGGTCGACCCATCTGAAACGTGAAGGACCCCATTCTCCAACCCCATCGATTACTTCAACTATTGATTTGGATTAATGTTGGTATACCGCAGCGAGTTTGCTATACTTTCAGAAAGCAAATGTCAATGTGCAGCTTTCCTCAGTACTAAGGGCAAAAAATAAAACCACTACTGGCTGGATTCGAGAATCTGATTAAGCTCATGCCTCTGCACTAAATGAGGAGCTCTGATCGTCAATCGTCATGGGGGTTGGACAGTGGTAACTAATCCAAAGACCCAGACTAATGTGCTGGGGATTTAGATTCAAAGCCAACCACAGAAGCTAGTTGAATTAAAATTCAATTAACCAAACCTGCAATTTCAAACTAGTAATGGTGACCATGACAATTATAGAGCCATAGAGCCATACAGATGTACAGCATTGTAATGGTCCCTTCAGTCCAAATTGTCAGCGCCTATCAGATATCCTAAATGAATCTAGCCCCATTTTCCAGCATTTGACCCATATTCTTCTAAACCCTTCCAATTCAAAAACCCATCCCAATGTCTTTTAAATGTTGTAACAGCACCAACCTCCACCACTCCCTCTGCCAGCTCCTTCCATATATGCACCACCCTCTGCGTGAAAAAGTTACCCCTCAGGTCCCTTTTAAATGTTTCTCCTCTCACCTTAAACCTTTGCTCTAGATTTGGACTATCCTATCCTGGGAAAAAGACTTTGTCTATTTATCCTAACCGTGCCCCTCATAATTTTGTAAACCTCTATAAGGTCACCCCTCAGCCTCCGACGCTTCAGGGAAAACAGCCCCAGCCTGTTGAGCCTCTCCCTGTAGCTCAAATCCTCCAATCCTGGCAACATCCTTGCACATTTTTTCTGAACCTTTTCAAGTTTCACATCCTTCTGATAGGAAGGAGATCAGAACAGCACTCAATATCCCAAAAGTGGCCTCAGCAGTGTCCTGTACAGCCGCAACATAACCTCCCAACCCCTATACTCAATGCACTGATCAATGAAGGCAAGCATACCAACTGCCTTCTTCACCATCCAGTTTACCTGCGACTCTACTTTCAAGGAGCCATGTACCTGCAGCCCTAGGTCTCTTTGTTCAGCAACACTCCCCAGGGCCCTACCATTAACTGTGTAAGTCCTGCCTGAATTTGCTTTATCAAAGTGCAACACCGCATTTGTCCAATTTAAACTCCACCTGCCCTTCCTCGGCCCATTGGTTCACATCATTGTTGTGAAATATATCTGGCTCATTAATGCCCCATTTAGGGAAGGGGCCGATACGTGATTCCAGATCCATGTGGTTCACTCCTAACTGCAGTAGGCTAGCTGTCATTCAGTTCAAGGCCCAAAGTCGATCCCACGGAAGGATAAATTATTTTTTAAAAGTGGTTCTGAAGCCTGGATGCAGAAACATTGCTCCTCCATCAGGTGGTTGTGTCTACCAAGCAAAGTGGCAATGGTGAGGGTAGCAGGATTAAGAACCAGGGATACCACTCTGGCAGGGGGGCTGGATGAAGTGCCGATCCTGACTGACCACCTGATGAAGGGGCAGCGCTCCAAAAGCTAGTGCTTCCAATTAAACCTGTTGGACTATAACCTGGTGTTGAACTGGAAGGGCATGGGGTGGACTGAGCGCCAGAAGGTGTGTTGGGGTGGGCTGCCTTAGAGTGGCTGGAAGGTGGGAGGGACAGGGGCTTGCTGGGTCTGTATTGTCTGCACTTTTTTTAATGAAACTGGATTATCTTATGTATAAAGGTCATTGTTGCTGTCTTTTTATATTTGAAACTTGGATTTGGGGTTTGTCCTCATTTCCCTGTAAACTGGTTGAGCGGTAGGGGTTTGGGGCCTGGCTTTGCTGCTCCTCTCCCTTGTAAAATTGCTGTTGTATACAACTGTAAATGTTAACTGTTCTTTGTAAATTGTTTTGTAATTTGTTTAATAAAATATTATAACCTGGTGTTGTGTGATTTTTAACTTTGTACGCCCCAGTCCAACACCGGCGTCTCCAAATCATGGACGCAGACAGTGAGAGAGACAGAGGGAGACACAGTTGCAGAGCTTTTACCTGCTGGGCAGACACGAAGGAGACATCCTCATTTTGAAACCTGATCAGTTTGGACTAGCTGTGTATGAAAGGCAGAGACAAATGGACACCAGCGCCCCTAGAGAGGGCCACACACCACTGCACCATTCCTTACCTTCCAATGTCTCAGCTGCAAACCATCACTACATCTTCTTGATAAATCCCGAATTCAAAGATGCAGAATACTTGTATTCAATAACACGTACAAGACCTTTGCTGCTAGACCTGCTGAGCCTTTCCTGCATTTTGTTTTTGTTTCTATTTCTGATTTCCCGCATCCATAGTTCTTCCTGTTTTCACTTTTCACCCTCTGTTTGTAGCTGCCTTACAGGTGTCTTTTCCCCCTTACACAGTGCTACCCAAATGCAGGCGACCTGAGGGGAATTGCAGCTGACGGTCTCAGACACCATCAGGCTCAGACAGCCTGGCTTTTCCCTGCACTACGCGAAATATGGGCCACATTTGCAGTCTGGCTGACTGGCAATACCAAGGGAACCAAGTGAAGTGGCAATGGCGTGGGCAGCAGGTTTAAGGACCAGGGAGGACACTCTGGCAGGGAGCGGGATGAAGTGCCAATCCTGACAGACCAACTGAGGGGGCCTGGAAGCGCCTTTGCTCAACGAGACCCACAGTCACTCAGGGAACAGACTTAACCTGAAGGTCAGCAGACCTGGATCACATGATCAATTCTTTGCCCCTTCAAGTGGCACTGGCTGGGACAGCATTTATTCTCCATTCCCTAGTTCATAAGAAACTCTACAGCGCAGAACACCATTCGGCCCATTGAGTCAGCACTGGCCCTCTGAAGAACAATTGTGCTATAAGAACTCTTTTTTTTCCCCCCCATTGCAGCGTAGGAGGTTGAGAGGTGACCGGAGAGGTTTATAAAATCATGAGGGACACAGACAGGATTAATGTCTTTTCCCTTGGATGGGGGGACTTCAAGATGAGGGTGCATGCTTGTTTTTTAGGGTGAGAGGAGAAAGATTAAAAAAAGACATGGAGGGCATTTTTTTTTTTTACACAGAGGGTGGTTCACGTGGAATAAACTTTGAGAAAGTGGTGGATATGGATACAATTGCAACGTTTAAAAGACAGTTAGATAAGTACATGAACGGGAAACGTTTAGAGGGATATGGGCTAGGAACAGGCAGATGGGACTAAGGTCCAGATTAGAGTGGTGCTGGAAAAGCACAGCAGTTCAGGCAGCATCCGAGGAGCAGGAAAATCGATGTTTCAGGCAAAAGCCCTTCATCAGGAATAAGCGATTTGGTTTGGGATTATGTTCAGCACAGACTGGAGGGTCTGTTTCTGAGCTTCACGACGCAATGACATCCCACTCCGACCCACTGCCTCACCCTATCCACATTACCCTGCATATCAGATTCGATTCCATACAGTGTGGAAACAGGCCCTTTGACCCAACAAGTCCACACCGACCCTCCGAAGAGTAACTCACCTAGACCCATTTCCCTCTAACTAATGCACCCAACGCTACAGGCAATTGCCCATGGCCAATTCACCTGACCTACACATCTTTGGACTGTTGGAGGAAACCCACGCAGGCACGGGGAGAATGTGCAAACTCCACACAGGCAGTTGCCCGAGGCAGGAATTGAACCCGGGTCCCCGGTGCTGTGAGGCAGCAGTGCTAACCACTGAGCCACCGTGCTGCCCCAATCCACCCAGATGCTTCGAAGAAAGAGTTCACTGTTTTGTTACCGCTCTGAGAGTGGAGTATGTTTATGAGCCAAGGACCAGAATAACAGCACATGACCAGTCACCACTCCAAACAGCATCATATCTCCGTTAGTCTGCCTAACTGCAAGTTTTTAGCTTATCGGTGAAGTAAACCTCTGGGGATTTTCAAGCAAGTTGAGCCTACACAATCTAATATTGAGTGGCAGCTTGGAACACAAGAATATGACACAATCCAGCCCCAAACAAAGCCAAAATACATCATTCAGGACAAACAAAGAACACAGTTAAGTAAAACTTTATTACAGGTTTATCTTTCAAACATAAAAAAAGAGCCAGAAGTAGAATTTATAAAAAGTAATATTCGCACTGATATTGTACATCCTGGGGGATACATTTAACCCCCCCCCACTACTTGTTCTTGAGTTGAAGCAGCTACAGATCCAGTAGCTGCCATCTAATAACCAGGATTATTCACAATACGTCTGGTGTGGATGCTGTTTCACTGAAAGATCTTCATCCACTTTGGGATTATTCCGCAGCATTCGAACCAGTATCTGTAGACCGAAAAATGAAATATGAAAATCCACTTCAACGTTTAAAATGCCAAATATCCCAGAGCTGGGTGCTAGAGTAAGCCCACCCCATTTAACTGGAGAAGTGGAAATTTGCTGCACAAGAAGAGGCCATTCAACCCAACATGTCTGTGCTGGTCAAAGGAGAACTCTCAATCATAATCTCATTACCTGAAGGTCCCATAATATCAAGTGTCTTTTTTTCCTGTAGCTTAAAAATGTGTTGCTGGAAAAGCGCAGCAGGTCAGGCAGCATCCAGGGAGAAGGAGAATCGACGTTTCGGGCATAAGCCCTTCTTCAGCCCTGAAGAAACGTCGATTCTCCTGTTCCCTGGATGCTGCCTGACCTGCTGCACTTTTCCAGCAACACATTTGCAGCTCTGATCTCCAGCATCTGCAGACCTCACTTTATCCTGTCTTTTTTTGTACACAGCAAAAGCTCTGGGTCTCCACCACCATTTGAAGTGAACTCCAGATGCCCTCTACTGGCCGTGTGAAGACATTCGGACAGAAGGAGAATGCATTTTCCTCAAAGAGGGGTATGTTGGACCCAGAGTCCTCAAATATATTTGAGGCCAAGGTAGACAGATTCTCATAGTATCATAGAATCCCATAAGCAGGCCATTCGGCCCATCGAGTCCAAACCAACTCTCCGAAGAGCATCCTACCCCTCTACCCTATCAGGTTACCTGGGCCAGCACATCCCTGAACACTATGGAACAATTTCCCACGGCCAATCCACCTAACTTACACATCTTTGGACTGTGGGAGGACACCAAAACACCCAAGCAGTGCTCACGCAGACACGGGAGAATGTCTGTGTGGAGTTTGCACAATCGCCAGCGAGTAGAATCGAACCTGGGCCCTGGCACTGTGAGGCAGCAGTGCTAACCACCGCTTGATGAGCAAGGGGATGGTGGGTTATCAAAGTAGGCAGGAATGCGGAGTAATCAGATCAGCTATGATCGTACTGATCAGTGGAGCAGGCTTGAGGAGCTGAGTGGCCCATTCCAGCTCACTCTAATTACATGCCATTTCTAAATGTAATGAAAAGCACGCGGCCTACTATAGCAACCTGTGGATTGCAAATGGAAACATCCTCCCAGTCACAAATCAAATTGCCTCCCACCGCTGAATCTTGCTGGTTCATACAATTAAGATTGTGTGTGTGTAAGCTACATCAAAACCTCTCTGCCAATGCCTTAAAAAAAAAAAGTTAGGTTAGTCAGACACAACGCCCCAGTGACAAATCCATGCTGTTGCCACTGATCAACCCATGTCTTTCTAAATAACAACGCATACCGTCTCAGAAAATTTTCCAACAATTTATCCACTGGCACTTCTCCCTTTAAACTCAAATTCCATCGAGTTGTTGGGATGGAATGGAGAAGTCCACTCTGAGCAAACACCCCTCAGAGAAATTCACCTGACCAAATGGGAACAAATCTTCAGATTTGATGACCTGCATCCTTTGGTTTTGAAGGTTGTGCTTAAAGAAATATTGGACCCACTGGCTTTGGTCTTCCAGAGGTGAATGCAATATACTTGAACATTCAGAAGCTCGTATTGGGCTGAGTACAGGTAGTGTTTAACCAGCCCACACTTTCAAAATCCAAAACAAATCACCCACTCAGGCATGATTCTGTGAATGGTGAGCACTTGCTGGAAAACTGTGAGAGAAAATGGCTACAATAACAGCCAACTCAAGATAATCAGTCAAATTTGTAACAGAATCCCTGGTGTGGAAGCAGGCCATTTGGCCCATTGAGTCCACACCAACCCTCCAAGAACATCACTCACAGACCCACCCCATCCCTGTGACCCTGCATTTCCCATTGCCAATCCTCCCTAACCTGCACATCTTTGGACTGTGGGAGGAAACTGGAGCACCCGGAGGAAACCCATGCACTGGGAGAATGTGCAAACTCCACACAGACCATCGCCTGAGGGTGGAATCAAATCCAGATCCCTAGCGCTGAGGCAGCAGTGCTAACCACCGACCACCACTCGCATAACGGGTCTTTTATACTCACTGGAAGGCACAAGACATTTACATGCAGAGGACTGCTCTACATAAATAAACTTTGTTCAAGACTGTTTTAACTAATCCAGAAATGCAAGGATAGATCCTAATGTTGTCAACTCAACTGGAAGGTAAAAGAGCTTCAGCCACTTTTCTCTCTGTTCTGCATTATTCAAATAATAAAATATTTTGTCTTTTTCATAAAAACACATTGCATCACGCTGCAATATAAGTATTTAAAACTAAGGAATAGGAGATTTAGCAGGTATGGATCAGTAGCCGGGAGGACAAGGGAAGCCAGCATTCAGGGGCTATTACTGCAGGGTTCAGGGTAGAGTTAAGATACTTGCAATGGAATACCAAAGAAACACCTTCAAACAAAGATCTGAGATGAGGTCTGAGTGAAGGAGGCTTGGGTGGAGCTTTGAAGGCTGGTTATGGGACAAGGGGGAAAAGTCTACCTAATTGTGGGGGAGGTTGTTTGCATGAAACATTATAGATCTCATTTCAGTCATATCAGAGGCATGAACACTCCACCCAGAGCCCACCAGCCTCCGCCCAGAGCCCACCAGCCTCCGCCCAGAGCCCACCAGCCTCCGCATTCTCATCAAAACCTTTCTCAATAGTCTTCTACATCAATGGGACCTACAGACATTCTAAAGGGCACTGGATGATTATTTGAATAGAAAGTGCGTAAGGAAACAAGAAAGTGGCACTCGGTGATGATGCTCAGTTGAAGAGCCAGTGCAGGCATAATGGGGCCATGGTGCATCCTTCTGACCATAATAATTCAGTGCTTCTGTGACATGAAGAGTTCCAAGATGTACTACATACATTTCCTGTTGCTGAAAGATTCCACTAAGCCCCTGGAATAATAGCCCAGACCTTGCAACAGAAGATGGGCATTGCTGATGTGTAGGCTGTATTCATGCATTGGGATCACGCAAATGTCCTGATCCATGGTCATTACCCAGGAGCTCTAAACTTCCGAAGGGCAATCTGAAATCCTCCAAATAAATGCCAATTAGAGTTTGAACAGAACCCTTTTGTTTGGAGTGGGGGGGTCCAATCCATTTAAATACTCTAATTCCTGGCTAACTATCACGGTAACTCTCAATGTTCCTCATGAGAGACACCTGACTCTTCCCCAGCCCCACCCAAAGATGATCACACTCTACCATTCCCCCTCCTAGACCTGATGTACTATATCACTTTCCTCCCTCTTCTCCAGCTGACTCTCAGCTCTCACCCCAGACCGGACCCTCTCCCAGGCATCAAACTACCTACCTTACTAAGCCAACCACTCTGCCCCCTTACCCATGATTCCTTTCTTCAATCACCTGATTATTATTCATTTCCAAACACACTGAAAAGCTACGCAACAGCTGTTCAGTGTATTAATGTGGGGCTTGGCTTTCCCCGATTATACTGTCCGCAAGGATTAAAATAGATTAAAAATACACTATGCATTTCTGACGCCTCCAGCAGCAGCAGTTGGGTCCAGGAATATTGGCAACAGATGCAGGGTGTAAAAAAAAACCAAACACAAGAGCACCAATCCGACAGTGATTACTACTTGGACTAATAAGTTCTCATGGGATTTTAAATCACAAGAAAAAAATGGGTGCATTCAGTTTTAATAAATTCCAACTCACTTTTGCCATCACATGCTACAATCTTCACTTTGTCGACTTTAACGAGTTCGGTAACCTCTCGAAACTCCACATCATTTAGGACAAACGTCCAAACATTATCACAGAATCTGTACGTGTTCAAAGAACCCTTCAAAATAGAACAAAACCACTCAGATAAAGCAAGCGACGACAGCAACTGTATCAAGCAATGAACCACTGGCCCAAGGGTGATAGAGAAGGTGCCAAACCCAAAAGTGATTTAAAGCAAGTTGGAGGAAGATTGCAAAAGGATTTGCACATTCCACTCCTGCATCCTAAAGCGTTCAGATCACGCAACTTGAACCACTTTTCAAATCTCACTCGGAAACACTCAGGCTTAGACACAGAGGATTGCAAAACTGAACGCAGACAATATAGCTCCCATATTAATGTGACAGAGAGACAGGTTTATAGCATGGAACAATTTATGGAATATTAACTGAAACCAATATGTTTAATGATGATCAGAATTGTTTTATCTGATAACGAGATTAGTGCCACTTGAATGGTACTGAACAATGTGCAATTAGCAAATATCCCTGTCTCTAATTTTATGATTTTTAAAATTTGCTCGTGTGATGGGAGTGCGACTGGAAAGGCCAGCGTTTATTGTCAATCCCTAATTGCCCTTGAGGAAGTGGTAAGCCATGTTCTTGAAACTGCTGCAATTCGTGACAGAAGTGGCAGATGGAGTTTAATTCAGACAAATGTGAGGTGCCACATTTTGAGAAGATAAACCAGGGCAGGACTTACACAGTTAATGGTAGGGCCCTGGGGAGTGTTGCTGAACAGACAAGGCCTAGGGGTTCAGGTACGTAGTTTGAAAGTGGTGTCACAGGTGAACAGGGTGGTGAAGGCAGCATTTGGAATGCTTGCCTTCATCAGTCAAAGTACTGAGTACTGGAACGGGGACACCATGTTGCAGCGATACAAGACATGGGTAAGGAAACCTTTGGAGCACTGAGTGCAACCAGAATTGTACAGTCATAGGAAGGATATTATTAATGCCAAAATGACTTAAAGAGATGTTACTGAGACTGAAAGGTTTGAGTTATCAGGAGAGGCAACATTATTCCCTGGAGCATCAGATGGAGAGGTGACCTTATAGAGGTTTATAAAATCACGAAAAGCACAGATAAGGTGATTTGGATGGATGATGTTGGACTGGGGTGGACCAAGTTAGAAAATCCCAACACCAGGTTTATTTGGAAGCACTAGCTTTCAGAGCGCTGCTCCTTCATAAGTTAAGGTGAATAGCCAAGATCGATTCCCCCAAGGTAGTGGAGTCCAAAACTAGAGGACATATGTTCGAGGTGAGAGGGGAAAGATTTAAAAGGGAGGAGTGGCAACATTTTCACTCAGAGGGTGGTGCGTGTATGGAATGAGCTGTCAGAGGAAGTGGTAAAGACTAGTACAACTACAACATTTAAAAGATATTCAGACAGGGACATGGATAGGAAAGGTTTAGAGGGATATGGGCCAATGCTGGCATATGGGACTAATTGAGTTTAGGAGACCTGGACTGCATGGATGGGTTGGGCCGAAGGACCTGTTTCGCTGCTGTATACTCTGCGCCTCAATGTTGATGGAGCCATGATGCTTTGTGGAGAGAACTTTGTGCAAACATCTGTGAACACCCTCACTTCAGACTCAGTGATGGATATGCCATCACCTAAAGCATTGCAGACGACTGGGCTTAGGATGCTGCCATTAGGAAAACCTGCAGTGATGTTCTAGAACTGAGAATGTTTGACTGTAACCATCTTCCCTTCTGCTAGGTATGACTCCAACCAATGAAGAGCTTCCTTACTGATTCCCACCAACCCTAGCTTTGCTAGGGCTCCGTGATGCTGCAGTCAGTCGTATGCTGCCTTGATATCAGGGCAGCATACTCTCACCTCTCTGGAGTTTAGCTTTAAGCCTGTAGTGGACAACTGAGAGCAAGTTGTTGCTGAATAAATGCTGCTTCCTTGCAGTGATACTGACACGCTTTGTTAATCATTAACAGTGGACTGAAGGGGACAATAATTAGCTAGCTGTATGTGGATGGGACAGGTCTCGGAAAACTTTGCACTCTGCTCAGTTGGTGCCTGTGTTGTGGCTGGACCACAACAGCTCGACAAGGGGGCACAGCTTGTTCTGGAGCTCTCCACCCAGGATCTTGTCAAGGTCCATGACCTTTGCAGTATCCAGAGTCTCCAGCCCGTTCTCATTATCAGGTGCAGTGAATCGACTTGGCCGTTTTGTGGTGTCTATGATGCTGGGAACCTCAGGAGGAAGCCGAGATGAACCATCCACTCAGCACCTCTGACTGAAGCTAGCCTTCCAAGCTTGGGAATGGTTTCAGAGCCAACTCCACCCGTTAGTTGTTTATTGATCAGTACTGGATATGGTATATGCTATAGCCATTATTGGCCCCATGCCTTTGGTTTATCCTGTTATGCCCATCCTGTTGGTTACATAATTGTTTGACAGTGTCAAGTGCACGCTGTCCTCTTGTTTAGTGTAGCAGGTTGGCATCTCACTTAGACTTATGGGTGGTGCTACTCCTGGCATGCCCTCCTACACTTCCCATTTAACCAACACTGGTTTGATGGTAATTGTCAAATGAGGGACTTGCGAACTTACAAGATTACTGATTGTGCTGAAATGCAGTTTAGCTGCTGCTGATTGCCCATTGTGTCTTATGGATGTCCCGTTTTGAGACTACCGTTCCCTTCTGAGTCAAACCCATTCAGCATGATGGCAGTGCCACATAGTGAAGTGGACAGCACCCTCCGTGTGAAGACAAATCATTGCCTCCATAACAACTGAGGCTTTCACTTCTACCAACACTGTTGTAGATCAAATACATCAGGTAGATTGGGGAGGATGAGGTCAAGTAGAGATTTCCCACGTGTTGGTTTCTCTCATTACCTGACGCAGAGCAGTCTAGCAACCGTGCCCTTTAGCATTTGACCAGCTAAGTCAGTAGTGATGCCACTGAGTTACTCTTAGTGATGGGTACCCACAATAACTTCTGTGCCCTTACTTGAAAGAAGCACAAAGTGTAGTAGCGTTCTACATTGAGAGCACTGACTCGACAGCTGAGGTGGCAGAGAGGACTCCAGATAGGTAGCAAGGGCTCATGGGTTATGATCAATCCCAGGGTAACAACTGTATAGCGCGATGCCATCCCCTCTGGTTGGTCTGAGCTGCCAGTGGGCCGATTGGTGATGGCGACGTCTCGGACATTGACAGTATGCTATCATTCTGTCTGAGACTGCTCTATGGCTGTTTCCTGACTAGTCGATGGGACAGTTTGGCCTATTTTGGTATGAGCCTCTGAACGTTAATGAGGAAAATTTTAAAAGATTGACAGAGTAGAGTTTGCCTTTGTTGTTTCCAGTGCCTAGGTCAACAGTCCACCCAGACTGATAAAACTAAGTGCCATGCTGCGGTCAGTTAAAAGTCAGCCACACTGCTGTGGGGTTGGAGTCACATATAGGTCGGACTGGGTAAGTGAAGCCAATTTCCTCACAGAGTTCACATGGTTTCTCTTTCTACAACTAACCTTCAGTTTCACAGTCACTAATAATGTGCTAGTCTTGTTCGATATTTATTCATTCCTTCAGATCCTGCAGTAGGATTTGACCTTGTCACCACAGCATTAGTCAGGGCCGCCGAATCAACAGTTTAACTACATTACCGCTGTCCAAATCGTAAACCTCATCCTGTGGAACTCCCGATGGTTACACGGAGGTCACAGTAGACCACGTGACCCCTCCAGCAAGGTCTGCCATCCCACAGCTAGTTTGCAACCTAGCCCCATCGTCGTTTTTGGCCCTGTGCCTTTGGTTTAGAAAAATATCAACTTCAGATTAAAATTTACAACCGATCTAACATAAATTGTCATTTACAGGTGAAATTTCTCAACTTCCTCCTACTTTTAGCCCTGAAAGATCAGGCTCGAAATTTTGCGCCACGTTCTTGGTATTGTACCCCCCAACCACAGGAAATTGGATAGCCTTCATTTCCTGAAAACCCAAATCAAATCACCCTAAACTGAGCACACCATCCAACAACTCAATTCCTGAGTGCTTAAGAGTGTTGGGTGTCGTGGCACTCCCCCTCCCCCCCCATACATACTCTCTCTTCCTCTTCCCCTCCCCTCCCAACCTCATTCACTGACTGCAGATCTGATGTTGTGGTTGTTTGGCAGAGATCTACAGCATGAAAACAGACCCTGGTCCAACGCATCTGTGCCAACCAAACATCCCAATCTGACCTAGTCCCTTTTGCCAGCATTTGGCCCACATCTCTCTTAAACCCTTGCTAATTATGTACCCATCCAGATGCCTTTTAAGTGTTGTAATTGTGCCAGCTTCCATCACTACCTCTGGCAGCTCATTCCATACCTGCACCACCTTCAGTGTGAAAAAGTTGCCCCAAGGTATCTTAAAACTTTCCCCTCTCACCCTAAACCTGTGCCCTTTAGTTCTGGACTCCTCTACTCTGGGGAAACGATCTTCGCTGTTCACCCTATCCATAAGGAGCATGGATACTTCTATAAGGAGGGAAACAGACCCAGCCTATTCAGCCTCTCCCTATAGCTCAAACCTTCCAATCCCTGCAACATGCTTGCAAATCGTTTGTGCATCTTTTCAAGTTTAACATGAAGCTTTTGTATAGCTGGGGAACTCGCTGCCTGTGCAGTTAGAAACAGTCAAATTTGCTCCAGTGGGACACTCTTTCCATTTGAACACTGGTCACCAGTTTGTGACAATCTAACAACCTGGTTCCAACAGAAACAAAATCAAGGAGTGACTCTCCCAACAAACCTGTCCCCATGGAAACAGTCACGGTTCACAAAACAAGAAACAAGTCTGACCAACCAGGAAGGCAAAAGGGAGAAGATTCCAAGATAAGGTGCGATGAAATTGAAAAAGAAAACCACATGAAAAGGTTTGGAAAGGGCAAGTCTTGGTAGACGTTTCCAGTTTGGGAGAGACCACAAACAGTAACATCGCTGAAACCTCTTTCCCAAGTGCAGGACTTTCTACTGCAGGTGGGTAGTTATAGAGTCAGAGATCGACAGCATGGAAAACGGCCCGCACTGTTCAAAAAACCACCGCCTAACTATTCTAATCCCATTGCCTTGTACGCCTTCGATTCACAAGTGCACATCTAAATACTTAAATGGTCTGATGGTTTCTACCTCTCCCACCTTCATAGGCAGCGAGTTCCAGATTCCCACCATCATCATCATCCAGGTGAAAATGACTTTCCTCACATCTTCTCTAACCTCCTGCCCCGTTACCTTAAACCTACCCTGCCTGGGCATGGTTCTCCATCATGGGGTAAAGTTCCTGCTCCACAGATGCTGCCAGTCCTGCAGAGTTTCTCCAGCAATTTTTTTTTTTTTTTAAAAAGGAATCCCTCCTGTGTAGGAACAGGCCCCTCGGCCCAACAAGTCCACACCGACCCTCCAAGGAGTAACTCAGCCAGACCCATTCCAACCACCCTATATATACCCCTGACTAATACACCTAACTCTCACATCCCTGAACACGATGGGCAATTTAGCACGGCCAATTCACCTGACCTGCACATCTTTGGATCATGGGAGGAAACCGGAGCACGCTGACACGGGGAGAACGTGCAAACTCCACACAGACAGTCGCCCAGGGTCGGAATCGGGCCAGAGTCCTGGTGGTGCGAGGCAGCAATACTAACCATTCAGCCACCGTGCCACCCTGCAGTGCTCAGTTTCTTTGGTGTACGTCACCCGTTAAGCCTGCTCCACACATGACTGATCCAAGTCAAAAAGACTGGCACTACAAAAGCACAGGCAGCATCCGAGGAGCAGGAGGGTCTACGTTTCACTGACTTCTCCAGCATTTGCAGTCATCACCTTCCCCCAATGACTGCTCTTCTGCCTTGACTCATTTCCTTCCTGCTCCCCATTCGTCAATTCTCAAAAATCAAGAACTTGTCTATTCAGTCTTAAACGTGACATGGAGCGTTCACAAACATCCGGGATAGAGATTTTCAACAGCTCCCAGAGTGTGGAAATATCTTCTCATTTCAATCTTAAACCTTCATCCACTTATCCTGACACTGTCCTCCGTTCCAAAGTTCCCCCCAAGCCAGAGGGAACACAACCACTCGGTTTCTAACCAATCACGCTTTTTCACAATCCTGGGGATTTCGACAAGATCATCTCTCAATCTTGTAAACTCCAGAGAACATTTGCCCAAATTACTCAGCCACAAATCACAGTTCAGTACTCGCAACCCAGATACTAGGTACCCAGGTAGTATCTCCTGTACAAGGACATCCTTGATAGAATAGCACTAACAGTGCAGATGACTCAGGTACAAAAAGGGCCTGTCGGCTCTGTCTGTGCCATGAACATAGTGGAACCACATGAAATACAAACACAGTAGACAGATGACCATGAGAGAGAGAGGGGGAAAGAGAG